>NC_143039.1:78741114-78821114 GCF_057628025.1 Oncorhynchus mykiss
TCAATATTCTGAGACGGCGCTCAGATATAAGCAATATTTCTCCGCTATGTTGGAGTAAACAGAAACACACAATTTCAGCATAAATATTCCCTTACCTTTGATGGTCTTCGTTCAGAATGTACTGGAAGGGTTCATACTTACCCAAAACATTGTTTGTTTTCAAGTCTTGTGTCTTTGTATTAGCATCTGCTAACAATATGAGCTGAAATGCACCCAAAATGTCTTCTGGTCCGGAAAAGTTGCGGATCAAAACTTCAAAATTACATATTATATGTCGACTAAACAGGTCAAACTAAGTGCAGAATCAAGCTTTAGGATGTTGTAAACGTACAAAACAATTTTCAATTCAACCGGTCATTGTTAGTCCTCCTCCGGAATGCTGGAACGATTAAACGCTCTACTGAATGAGGACATCTAGTGGAAGACATAGAAAGTGTCCCCAGATCCATAGCTGGTTGGGAAGGGTAGGGGCGATCACGTCAAAGTTGCCCCAACTTTCATGACCACAAAACTAGTTTGGAAGAATGCCTGCCCTGTGAGTTCTGCTATACTTACAGACATAATTCCAACGGTTTTAGAAGCTTTAGAGTGTTTTCTATCCAATTATAATTATTATATGCATATATTAGCAATTTTTGACAGATTTATTTTCAGTTTACTATGGGCACGCAATTCCTCCAAAGGGGGCAGTATTCTGCCTAGCCTTAAGAGGTTTTAAAACGCTCTGATCAAAGCTTGTTTAAATTGGATCAAACATTTCATTTGCTAAAGAGTTCAATGACACAGCTTGCATCTTAAACGGCACCCTATGCCCTATGTAGTGCACTACAGGGCCCAACGTAGTGCACTACAGGGCCCAACGTAGTGCACTACAGGGCCCAACGTAGTGCACTACAGGGCCCAACGTAGTGCACTACAGGGCCCAACGTAGTGCACTACAGAGCCCAACGTAGTGCACTACAGAGCCCAACGCAGTCTACTACAGGGCCCAACGTAGTGCACTACAGGGCCCAACGTAGTGCACTACAGGGCCCAACGTAGTGCACTACAGAGGAGATGGTGCTGCTATGTGGGACTCAGCCTCAGATGTTTTTATGTAAAACAACCATTGAACAAGTCAATAGGGTCAATACCTAACAATATGTCAACAATGAAAATACTACATGTAATGCCTTATACTGATCACTTACAAAGGCGAAATTAGGTGGGTTTTAAATCGTCACGTCAAACTTGCCTTTTCTTTTCAATGTATATTCAGTCATGTATCATATATATTCAGGGATGTATGTTTAAGTAATTATAGTAAATGGTGACTTTATACCCCCCCCCCCCCCCCCCCCCCCCCCCCCCATATCAACTATATCTGGTTTCAGTTGCTTTTAGAGACTCTTGAAATAATAGCAAAGAGCGTGATGTAGTAATTGTACATTATTTAACCTAAATAGACTGTGGTAAAACATCAGCTTTACCCGGTAACTCCCGACTTCCTGTTTCATTCATTTTCTAAAGACTGTGATAATAATAATAGTACAACATATTTACCTTGTAATTCATTACTTCCTTATTTCCTTTTCCCCCCTGGATCGCTTCATTGAAAAGACTACACAATCATCCTGTCCTTTGTGTCCATTTTGTCTATATTTTGTGTTAGCGTTGTGCTAAGGCTCCTGGGTCAATAGTAGTGCCCTGCGTTAGGAAACAGGATGCCATTAGGGAAGGATCCATGGTAGAGGAGGTAAAAGTAGAGCTGCCTTGGGGCGGGGCTCACCACCTCGTTAGCATTAACACAACAGCTCCCACAGCAGTGCAGCAGAAAAGACACGCTCAGTCAATACAAACCATTAAAACATTCATGATGGCCAGCCCACCTCTGCTGGCTCTTACACCACTCAGACAGGTAATTATATTCTTGTGCTTTGGGGCATTCAGGGAAAGGTCTGTGGAAGAGAGAGAGAGAGATAGGGAGAGGGGGGGGGTGAGGAAGAGGTAGAGAGGGGGAAAGAAACAGGAATAAAGGGTGAGAGGGAGAGAGAGTTAAACTGAGTCAGAGAGTGTGTGTGTGTGAGAGAGAGAGAGAGAGAGAGAGTTAAACTGAGTTAGAGAGTGTGTGTGTGTGTGAGAGAGAGAGTTAAACTGAGTAAGAGAGTGTGTGTGTGAGAGAGAGAATTAAACTGAGTCAGAGAGTGTGTGTGTGAGAGAGAGATAATTAAACTGAGTCAGAGAGTGTGTGTGTGAGAGAGAGAATTAAACTGAGTCAGAGAGTGTGTGTGTGAGAGAGAGATAATTAAACTGAGTCAGAGAGTGTGTGTGTGAGAGAGAGAATTAAACTGAGTCAGAGAGTGTGTGTGTGAGAGAGAGAGAATTAAACTGAGTAAGAGAGTGTGTGTGTGAGAGAGAGAATTAAACTGAGTCAGAGAGTGTGTGTGTGAGAGAGAGAGAATTAAACTGAGTCAGAGTGTGTGTGTGTGAGAGAGAGAGATTAAATGCTCCTAAAGAAGTGATTCCGATATCTTGGCCCTCTGTAATCTAGTAGCATTGCTAATTTCTGATGGGCCCAGTTACCTTTTAGAGGCCATTAGAGTTAATGTAGTATAATGTTGAGGCTTTGCTTGAATCTAAGATCCAAGCACCATCGTGGGAGAGAGGAGCGCTAGTGGAGAGGATCACATAAAACCCAGGAGAAGAAAGAGAAGGGAACAGAGAACAGAGGTGACACAGTGAGCAGGAAAACTAATGGAGATTCACAGAGAACAGAGAACAGAGGTGACACAGTGAGCAGGAAAACTAAAGGAGATTCACAGAGAACAAAGAACAGAGAACAGAGGTGACACAGTGGGCAGGAAAACTAATGGAGATTCACAGAGAACAGAGAACAGAGGTGACACAGTGAGCAGGAAAACTAAAGGAGATTCACAGAGAACAAAGAACAGAGAACAGAGGTGACACAGTGGGCAGGAAAACTAATGGAGATTCACAGAGAACAGAGAACAGAGGTGACACAGTGAGCAGGAAAACTAAAGGAGATTCACAGAGAACAGAGAACAGAGAACAGAGGTGACACAGTGGGCAGGAAAACTAATGGAGATTCACAGAGAACAGAGAACAGAGAACAGAGGTGACACAGTGGGCAGGAAAACTAATGGAGATTCACAGAGAACAGAGAACAGAGGTGACACAGTGAGCAGGAAAACTAAAGGAGATTCACAGAGAACAAAGAACAGAGAACAGAGGTGACACAGTGGGCAGGAAAACTAATGGAGATTCACAGAGAACAGAGAACAGAGGTGACACAGTGAGCAGGAAAACTAAAGGAGATTCACAGAGAACAGAGAACAGAGAACAGAGGTGACACAGTGGGCAGGAAAACTAATGGAGATTCACAGAGAACAGAGGTGACACAGTGAGCAGGAAAACTAATGGAGATTCACAGAGAACAGAGAACAGAGGTGACACAGTGAGCAGGAAAACTAAAGGAGATTCACAGAGAACAAAGAACAGAGAACAGAGGTGACACAGTGGGCAGGAAAACTAATGGAGATTCACAGAGAACAGAGAACAGAGAACAGAGGTGACACAGTGGGCAGGAAAACTAATGGAGATTCACAGAGAACAGAGAACAGAGGTGACACAGTGAGCAGGAAAACTAAAGGATATTCACAGAGAACAGAGAACAGAGAACAGAGGTGACACAGTGGGCAGGAAAACTAATGGAGATTCACAGAGAACAGAGAACAGAGGTGACACAGTGAGCAGGAAAACTAATGGAGATTCACAGAGAACAGAGAACAGAGGTGACACAGTGAGCAGGAAAACTAAAGGAGATTCACAGAGAACAGCAGGAAAACTAAAGGAGATTCACAGAGAACAGAGAACAGAGGTGACACAGTGGGCAGGAAAACTAATGGAGATTCACAGAGAACAGAGGTGACACAGTGGGCAGGAAAACTAATGGAGATTCACAGAGAACAGAGAACAGAGGTGACACAGTGAGCAGGAAAACTAATGGAGATTCACAGAGAACAGAGAACAGAGGTGACACAGTGGGCAGGAAAACTAATGGAGATTCACAGAGAACAGAGAACAGAGGTGACACAGTGAGCAGGAAAACTAAAGGAGATTCACAGAGAACAAAGAACAGAGAACAGAGGTGACACAGTGGGCAAGAAAACTAATGGAGATTCACAGAGAACAGAGAACAGAGAACAGAGGTGACATAGTGGGCGGGAAAACTAATGGAGATTCACAGAGAACAGAGAACAGAGGTGACACAGTGAGCAGGAACACTAAAGGAGATTCACAGAGAACAGAGAACAGAGGTGACACAGTGAGCAGGAAAACTAAAGGAGATTCTCAGAGAACAGAGAACAGAAGTGACATGGTGAGTTTTGAGGGTAACCGGTCGTCCACAAGATTATGTCACTATGGTAACCAAATTCAGCCCAGGATTCAACTAGAAAATGACACTAGATGTATATACAGGTATATAGTTGGTTGATTTCAAATGGAATCTACAAGGTAATAATAAATATGTTGGATGTACGACTCCGTCTCAACCAAACATCTAAATGTAAGTATAGGTTTATATCAAATCAAACAGTTTAAAAAAAAAAATGTGGTCCTATTCTTGAACTTAGTTTTTTTGGTTGAGATGGAGAAGTGAATCCACCATATTAATTATTTATTTGTTGGCAAGTGGAATTAAAGCCAGACTCAGTGGCCCAGAAGGAACTATCCAAGCAGAATATACGTTTCCTTCAAATGTTGATATTTGGTTGTGTTATCAACCGAACACATTTCACAATCTCTTTAGCGACAAATATAATTTTAAACCGAATCAGTAGTTCATGATACGCTAGTTCTTCTCACCCTGATATCTTTTAAATGGATGTTTATAGTAACTATCTCATGGATGTTTATAGTAACTATCTCATTTATGTTTATAATAACTAGCTCATGGATGTTTATAATAACTAGCTCATTGATGTTTATAGTAACTAGCTCATTGATGTTTATAATAACTAGCTCATTGATGTTTATAATAACTAGCTCATTGATGTTTATAATAACTAGCTCATTGATGTTTATAATAACTAGCTCATTGATGTTTATAATAACTAGCTCATTGATGTTTATAATAACTAGCTGATTGATGTTTATAGTAACTAGCTCATTGATGTTTATAATAACTAGCTCATTGATGTTTATAATAACTAGCTCATTGATGTTTATAGTAACTAGCTCATTGATGTTTATAATAACTAGCTAATTGATGTTTATAATAACTAGCTCATTGATGTTTATAATAACTAGCTCATTGATGTTTATAATAACTAGCTCATTGATGTTTTATAGTAACTAGCTCATTGATGTTTATAATAACTAGCTCATTGATGTTTATAGTAACTAGCTCATTGATGTTTATAATAACTAGCTCATTGATGTTTATAGTAACTAGCTCATTGATGTTTATAATAACTAGCTCATTGATGTTTATATTAACTAGCTCATTGATGTTTATAATAACTAGCTCATTGATGTTTATAATAACTAGCTCATTGATGTTTATAATAACTAGCTCATTGATGTTTATAGTAACTATCTCATTGATGTTCATAGTAACTAGCTCATTGATGTATTTATAGTAACTAGCTCATTGATGTTTATAGTAACTAGCTCATTGAAGTTTATAGTAACTAGCTCATTGATGTTTATAGTAACTAGCTCATTGATGTTTATAATAACTAAATATGTAGCTCATTAAGCTTTCTTAACAGTAACAATGATCCTCTCGTGGTCCTCTCGTGGTCCTCTAGTGATCATCTAGTGGTCATCTAGTGGTCCTCTCGTGGTCCTCTATATAAACCTCATCTAGTGGTCGAGGTTCTGTTTATATTGATATTAAATACATAGTGGTTCTGGTTCTGTTCACGTTATCAGATGTTGTATAATACTAATCTTTAACTAATCTTTAGATTGTTTATGCAAATTTCAGGATGAATCAAAATGGTTGTTTGTAGAATTTCCATATAATGTTTATAATCATCTGTATTTTTTTTTTGACCTTTATTTAACTAGGCAAGTCAGTTAAAATAAAAAAATCTTATTTACAACGGCAGCCTAGGAACAGTCGGTTAACTGCCTTGTTCAGGGGGAGGAACGATAGCTCGGGGATTCGAACTAGCAACCTTTTGGTTACCGGCCCAACACTCTAACCACTACACTACTCTGCCGCCCCTCAACTTTAACCACTAGACTACCCTGCCGCCCCTCCACTCTAACCACTAGGATACCTGCCGCCCCGCCACTCTAACCACTAGGCTACCTGCCGCCCCTCCACTCTAACCACTAGACTACCTGCCTCCTCTACACTCTAACCACTAGACTACCTGCCTCCTCTACACTCTAACCACTAGGATACCTGCCGCCCCTCCACTCTAACCACTAGGCTACCTGCCGCCCCTCCACTCTAACCACTAGACTACCTGCCGCCTCTACACTCTAACCACTAGGCTACCTGCCGCCCCTACACTCTAACCGCTAGGCTACCTGCCGCCCCTCCACTCTAACCACTAGACTACCTGCCGCCTCTACACTCTAACCACTAGACTACCTGCCGCCCCTACACTCTAACCACTAGACTACCTGCCGCCCCTACACTCTAACCACTAGACTACCTGCCGCCCCTCCACTCTAACCACTAGACTACCTGCCGCCCCTACACTCTAACCACTAGACTACCTGCCGCCCCTCCACTCTAACCACTAGGCTACCCTGCCACCCCTCCACTCTAACCACTAGACTACCTGACGCCCCTCCACTCTAACCACTAGACTACCTGCCACCCCTCCTTTCTAACCACTAGACTACCTGAGAGTGAGATGTTAGGACAGAGAGATACATACAGAGACAGAGAGAGAGAGAGAGAGGAGAGAAGTAAGGAGAGAGACGTAAGGAGAGAGAGGAGAGAGACCTAAGGAGAGAGATGTAAGGAGAGAGACGTAAAGATAGACAGAGAGAGGAGAGAGATGTAAGGAGAGAAAGAGAGGAGAGAGATGTAAGGAGAGAGAGAGAGGAGAGAGATGTAAGGAGAGAGAGAGAGGAGAGAGATGTAAGAGAGATGTAAGGAGAGAGAGAGAGGAGAGAGATGTAAGGAGAGAGAGAGGAGAGAGATGTAAGGAGAGAGAGAGAGGAGAGAGATGTGAGGAGAGAGAGAGAGGAGAGAGATGTGAGGAGAGAGAAAGGGGAGAGAGATGTAAGGACAGAGGAGAGATATAAGGAGAGAGATGTAAGGAGAGAAACGTAAGGAGAGACAGAGAGGAGAGAGATGTAAGAGATGTAAGGAGAGAGAGAGAGGAGAGAGATGTAAGGAGAGAGAGAGGAGAGAGATGTAAGGAGAGAGAGAGAGGAGAGAGATGTGAGGAGAGAGAAAGGGGAGAGAGATGTAAGGACAGAGGAGAGATATAAGGAGAGAGATGTAAGGAGAGAAACGTAAGGAGAGAGAGAGAGGAGAGAGATGTAAGGAGAGGGAGAGGGGAGAGAGATGTAAGGAGAGAGAGAGGAGAGAGATGTAAGGAGAGGGAGAGGGGAGAGAGATGTAAGCAGAGAGAGAGGGGAGAGAGATGTAAGGAGAGAGAGAGGGGAGAGAGATGTAAGGAGAGAGAGAGAGAGAGAGAGAGAGAGAGAGAGAGAGAGAGAGGATAGAAGTAAGGAGTGAGAGAGGGACATAAAGAGAGAGACAGAGCGAGACAGAGCATGATGCCGAGATTGAGAGGAGCACGACAGTGGGATAATAAATTCATTATACCACACAGTCAAACTGAGCATTCAGTAATCAATGGGAAACATTACTGGAATTGGAATAATGCCAGTTATTCATCGGTGATCAAGAAATAATTATTATGTGTGAGAAAATTCTTCCTAACATTACCCTTACATAGACATAGCCTATAATAAACATTTCTGACAATAATTATTGCAGATCCATACAGACTATTTGTATTTTCTCCTGTCTACCAACTGATCCATAAAGCTCAAGTTTCATGAAGGAGCATTAGGAACTATTACGGCTGTCTCTGAGTGTGTCCAACAGGGATGGTTATGTGGCTCGACACAGTATCTAGCTGCATTAGCTCTGCTTAGCAGCGGGGTAGATGCTATGCACACTTTAACGAGAGAGATGAATTGCGTCCCAATTGGCACTCTATACACTATATAGTGCACTACTTTTGACCAGAGCTCTATGGGTGGTGCATATATATAAATAATTGTGTGCTGTGTTGGACGAAACACAGATCGGAGTGGAGTTATGAGAATGAGATGGAGAAAGAGAGACATGGAGAGAGAGAGAGAGACATGGAGAGTGACATGGCGGGAGAGACATGGAGGGAGAGACATGGAGAGAGGGAGAATATGTGAAAATTGGAAAACACTAAACAAACAACACGAATAATTATCTATCCAAGAAGGAGATGTATGAGTAAACCACTTCTCCAATCTTTTTGGCCCTATAACAAAGAATAAAGAGCAAAAACATATACATGATCAAATACAAATCTTAGAATCAACTATTAAAGACTACCAAAACCCACTGGATTCTCCAATTACATTGAATGAGTTACAGGACAAAATAAAAACCCTCCAACCCAAAAAGGCCTGTGGTGTTGAGGGTATCCTCAATGAAATGATCAAATATACAGACAACAAATTCCAATTGGCTATACTAAAACTCTTTAACATCATCCTTAGCTCTGGCATCTTCCCCAATATTTGGAAGCAAGGACTGATCATCCCAATCCACAAAAGTGTAGACAAATTTGACCCCAATAAATACCGTGGGATATATGTCAACAGTAACCTTGGGAAAATCCTCTGCATTATCGTTAACAGCAGACTCGTACAGTTCCTCAATGAAAACAATGTACTGAGCAAATGTCAAATTGTCTTTTTACGAAATTACCGTACAACAGACCACGTATTCACCCTGCACACCCTAATTGACAACCAAACAAACCAAAACAAAGGCAAAGTCTTCTCATGCTTTGTTGATTCCAAAAAAGCCTTTGATTCAATTTGGCCTGAGGGTCTGCTATACAAACTGATGGAAAGTGTTGTTGGGGGTAAAACATACGACATTATAAAATCCATGTACACAAAAAGTGTACAGTTTAAAATAGCAAAAAACACACCAATTTCTTCAAACAGAATCTGAAGTCAAATGTTTGCTGATGATCTGGTGCTTCTTCTGCTTTCACCAACCAAGGAGGGCCTACAGCAGCACCTAGATCTGTCACCAACCAAGGAGGGCCTACAGCAGCACCTAGATCTGTCACCAACCAAGGAGGGCCTACAGCAGCACCTAGATCTTCTGCACAGATTCTGCCAGACCTGGGCCCTGACAGTAAATCTCAGTAAGACCAAAATAATGGTGTTCCAAAAAAGGTCCAGTCCCCGGGACCACAAATACAAATTCCATCTAGATGCCATTGCCCTAGAGCACACAAAAAAACTATACATACCTTGGCCTAAACATCAGCGCCACAGGTAACTTCCACAAAGCTGTGAACGATCTGAGAGACAAGGCAAGAAGGGCATTCTATGCCATCAAAAGGAACATACATTTCAACATACCAATTAGGATCTGGCTAAAAATACTTGAATCAGTCATAGAGCCCATTGCCCTTTACTGTTGTGAGGTCTGGGGTCCGCTCACCAACCAAGACTTCACAAAATGTGACAAACACCAAATTGAGACTCTGCATGCAGAATTCTGCAAAAATATCCTCTGTGTACAACGTAGAACACCAAATAATGCATGCAGAGCAGAGTTAGGCCGATACCCACTAATTATGAAAATCCAGAAAAGAGCCCTTAAATTCTATAACCACCTAAAAGGAAGCAATTCCCAAACCTTCCATAACAAAGCCATCACCTACAGAGAGATGAACCTAGAGAAGAGTCCCATAAGCAAGCTGGTCCTGGGGCTCTGTTCACAAACACAAACACACCCCACAGAGCCCCAGGACAGCAGCACAATTAGACCCAATCAAATCACGAGAGAACAACAAGATAATTACCTGACACATTGGAAAGAATTAACAAAAAAACAGAGCAAATTAGAATGCTATTTGGCTGTAAACATAGAGTACACAGTGGCAGAAGACCTGACCACCGTGACTGACCCCAACTTAAGGAAAGCTTTGACTACGTACAGACTCAGTGAGCATAGCCTTGCCATTGAGAAAGGTCTTGAGAGACATGGCTCTCAAGAGAAGACAGGCTACGTGCACACTGCCAACAAAATGAGGTGGAAACTGAGCTGCACTTCCTAACCTCTGTCCAATGTATGACCATATTAGAGACACATATTTTCCTCAGATTACACAGATCCACGAAGAATTCGAAAACAAACCCAATTTTGATAAACTCCCATATCTACTGGGTGAAATACCACAGTGTACCTGTTGCCACGAGAAAAGGGCAACCAGTGAAGAACAAATACCATTGTAACTGTATACTGTATATATTTTATTTTTCAATATTTTTCGATATGTATACTTTGACAATGTAAGTAATGAATTGAGTTGAGAGAGACATGGAGAGAGAGAGAGACATGGAGAGAGAGAGACATGGAGAGAGAGAGATGGGAGAAAGAGAGATGGCGAGAGAGAGAGAGAGACATGGAGAGAGAGAGAGAGAGAGACATGGAGAATGAGAGAGACATGGAGAGAGAGATGGAGAGAGAGAGAGAGAGAGAGAGACATGGAGAGAGAGAGAGACATGGAGAGAGAGAGAGAGACATGGAGAGAGACATGGATAGAGAGAGACGGAGAGAGACATGGATAGAGAGAGACAGAGACAGAGAGACATGGAGACAGAGAGACATGGAGACAGAGAGAGAGATAGAGAGAGAGAGAGAGAGAGACATGGCGAGAGAAATAGATGGAGAGAGAGAGAGAGAGATGGAGAGAGAGAGAGAGAAATGGGGAGAGAGAGAGAGAGATGGAGAGAGAGAGATGGATAGAGAGAGAGAGAAATGGGGAGAGAGATGGAGAGAGATAGAGATGGAGAAAGAGAGAGAGATGTGGAGAGAGAGAAATGGGGAGAGAGAGAGAGATGGAGAGAGAGACAGATGTGGAGAGAGAGAGAGAGATGGGGAGAGAGAGAAATGTGGAGAGAGAGAGAGATGGGCAGAGAGATGTGGAGAGAGAGAGAGATGGGGAGAGAGAGACAGATGTGGAGAGAGAGAGATGTGGAGAGAGAGATATTTTCACTTTATATATTATCTACCTCACTTGCTTTGGCAATGTTAACACATGTTTCCCATGCCAATAAAGCCCTTGAATTGAATTGAATTGAATTGAGATGTGGGGAGAAAGATGTGGAGAGAGAGAGATGGAGAGAGAGATGGGGAGAGAGAGAGAGATGGAAATAGAGCGAGAAACATGGAGAGAGAGATGGAGATGGAGAGAGAGAGATGGAGAAAGAGAGAGATGGAGAGAGAGAAATGGGGAGAGACAGAGACATGGAGAGAGAGAGAGAGAGAAAGAGACAGATAGAGAAAGAGACATGGAGAGAGAGACATGGAGAGAGATACATGGAGAGAGAGAGACATGGAGTGAGAGAGAGAGAGAGAGAGAGAGAGAGAGAGAGAGAGAGAGAGAGAGAGAGAGAGAGAGACATGGAGTGAGAGAGAGAGAGAGAGAGAGAGAGAGAGAGAGAGAGAGAGAGAGAGAGAGAGAGAGAGAGAAAGAGACACAGAGAGAGAGAGAGAGACATGGAGAGAGAGACATGGAGAGAGGGAGGGAGATGGTCTCCATGCCATTACTATGCAACAGCTCTAAGTAGGTTGAAATGATAAGGTAATAGAAAGAGATGGCTTTACAGACATCATCGCGCTAAATTAATGTGATCACTGTGGATGGTTGCGTTCTCTCTCGGGTGAAGAATGAGAATAGTCATGTCACTGGTAAATGTGACAGAGAGGGAACTAAAGGGTTGAGGACATCCCTACTACAGTGGCTCTGTCCTTGTATACAGTATACAGTGCTTTTTCTCTGTAATCATTGTTAAAACACAAAAAATACAATCAAACATAAATAATTTAAGATGAAATTGAGCATGAAAATCAGCGTGATCAAGCTACAGAACAATGATGGAAGTGAATCTAAGAGTCTGATATAATGTAGACTACCACTAATCACACTAGAGCTGTCTGATATAATGTAGACTACCACTAATCACACTAGAGCTGTCTGATATAATGTAGACTACCACTAATCACACTAGAGCTCTCTCTCTCTCTCTCTCTCTCTCTCTCTCTCTAACTTACAGTTTTTCTAAATTGCTAAAACACATTTTCTGAAACCTTGCTCCATTTCCTGAAAACATTAAACACAAAACCTCATCTTCAAGCACTATTTACATAACCTCTAACTAAAAACAGTTTTACCTGTGTTCATAATCAAACACTGCTCTCAAATCATAAACAAAGTGATCAAAATGATATACACTCTCAAGCAGTCAGTAAACTATACACCAAAAAATAGAAAACACATTGTTCAAAACATACAATTCTCAGGGAGAAGTACATTTTTAATCTAAATAAATATTCATATTTTTCCGTCATTGTCTTTTGATGAACGAAAACGTGTTCTATCACAGTAGCTCAACATTGATCAGAAATTACTACTCTGCTTTGCTCTTTGCAATTTTGTTTTCTGTTCTTCCTCCTCCTTGTCCCCCTATTTTTACAGTACTTCACCCTGCATCTTACAAACTTGTCCTTTGTCTCTGTGATACTGTAACTCTTGTTCTTGTTGTTCTTTGTTGATATGAACCTGCAACCAGTCAAAATCTATTGAGCCGTCAGTACTGTTAATAAATGGAAAGCACAATGTTCAGGGCCACACAATTCATCCAGTGTACAGCATACAGCCTACAATGCACTGTACTACAGTATCCATTCTCAGACTTTCTCCTTCCCACCTTCAACAACCTGTTTGCTCTCTGAACTGGCTTATATTGGTTGTGTCGCATCATTTGAAACAGGTTAAATCCATTTTGAGTGGTTGTGTTCAATCAATGACATATGTTCTCTATTTGTATTTGATTGTTGCCACTTGTGTTTACCAGTATGGATGACATGTGTATTAGAGTGCAGAATGTGTTTTGAGAATGAGAATGTGTTTAAGAGTTTTGCTGAAAAGTCTAAGTGAGATCTGCCAATTGTGTTTTATAATGTGAAATGGTTTAAGGTATTGACAACAGACTGCATAATTAGCTAAATGAGTCCAGGCAACTGAGAACTTTGTTCAGCCAATGAGTTTTAGTGTTTTAGCAATTGAGAAAAACTGTAATCCTTAAGAGGGGGGATCTAGTTAGCTAAGGGAGTGTATTTTGAGAATAGACAAACCTCTCTGAAATGAAAATGGATTGCCCTCCCCTTCAGCAGAATATGCTTGGCCTAAACCCTCCCTGAACGCTTGAAAAAAACAAACAAGTGGGCCTCCCCTTTACCCCAAAGAATAATTAAAAACACAAAGTGGAAAGCAGAGAACATGTCTACCGTTGCCCTCACTACTTCTAGGACAGACCAGAGCCTTAGATATGTAGTTTTAGAAGCTGTTCTTTGTGCTTATAACTATTACATGGCAACACAGGGATGCCGATAGAGGACAGGGGGCTGCGGAACAGAAAGTTGTGGGTTCGCAAACCAACGTGGACAAGAGTAGGGCGTGGAAAGATATTCTTTATAGTCGAAGCATTGCGTGAATCTATCATCGTGTTTGCAGGTCAGAGGAAAAATTAGCCTTTTATAAATATTTCATGCAATTCTAGGTCATTTTACATGTTAGCGGCCTATGTGTTGATCTTATCTTCTAGCCATCGCCTTTCATTTTCCATTTGTTTTGTCTCGTCTACCATCACACCTGGTTTCAATCCCATCAATTACATGTTGTGTGTTTAACCCTCTGTTCCCCCTCATGTCCTTGTCCGGTATTGTTGATTGTAAGAGTTTGTGCCCGTTATGTCTGGCGTGCGAAGAGTTTCGTCCCATTGTATTTATCATTTTTTTGTTCACAGTGATTTGTAAACTGTGCCGTTGTAACACAGTCTTTGCTCTCCTGCGCCTGACTTCTCTGCGGTCAGTACGCACCCATTACAGAATACCGGACCAAACTTATGGAGTCAGCAGGAGCAGGTACCCCGGGTATAGGGGTGGAGGAGCGTGTCCGGGAGCACGCAGTAATTGTGCATACTCCATGAAAGATTTAAAATCTCATCTTTCTGGTAAAAATAGTTATACATTGCTGAGGTGTCGCCACTTCTGAGGACACAAGCTCTGGCACACAGTACAAATGTGATACAAATACGAAACATTCACGTGATGTATTTTGTATTCAACTAAACTGTATGAATGAGTTTTGAAATGACATGTGTGTTCTAGATACAGTATAAATCAAATTTTAAAATGACTAACTGTAAGATTTCAACTTCCTTAGTATTGTAAAATACATATTTGCATATGTGCATGTTTATTTTCTAAACGTGTCTTGATTAAAACATCTTTCCCTCGTCGCTGTGAACGTCTCACAGAGCTAGGTTTCCTGTTCTGAAGAGTTTCCTGAACTCGTTAGAGACTCGTGTTCATTTCACATTTATATTGTCCATCTATGACAAACAAAAATATTTTTTGTTTAAAATCTTTGAATTATTTTAGAATGAATGGCTATAAATTGATGTGTTTGTTTAGCTAACAATTAGATACCATACAGTTAGTGTTTGTTTAATGTTAGATACCATACAGTTAGTGTTTGTTTAGCTAACAGTTAGCTACCATACAGTTAGTGTTTGTTTAGCTAACAGTTAGATACCAAACAGTTAGTGTTTGTTTAATGTTAGATACCAAACAGTTAGTGTTTGTTTAGCTAACAGTTAGATACCATACAGTTAGTGTTTGTTTAGCTAACAGTTAGATACCATACAGTTAGTGTTTGTTTAATGTTAGATACCATACAGTTAGTGTTTGTTTTGCTAACAGTTAGATACCATACAGTTAGTGTTTGTTTAGCTAACAGTTAGATACCATACAGTTAGTGTTTGTTTAACGTTAGATACCATACAGTTAGTGCTTGTTTAGCTAACAGTTAAATACCATACAGTTAGTGTTTGTTTAGCTAACAGTTAGATACCATACAGTTAGTGTTTGTTTAGCTAACAGTTAGATACCATACAGTTAGTGTTTGTTTAGCTAACAGTTAGATACCATACAGTTAGTGTTTGTTTAATGTTAGATACCATACAGTTAGTGTTTGTTTTGCTAACAGTTAGATACCATACAGTTAGTGTTTGTTTAGCTAACAGTTAGATACCATACAGTTAGTGTTTGTTTAACGTTAGATACCATACAGTTAGTGCTTGTTTAGCTAACAGTTAAATACCATACAGTTAGTGTTTGTTTAGCTAACAGTTAGATACCATACAGTTAGTGTTTGTTTAGCTAACAGTTAGATACCATACAGTTAGTGTTTGTTTAGCGTTAGATACCATACAGTTAGTGTTTGTTTAGCTAACAGTTAGATACCATACAGTTAGTGTTTGTTTAGCTAACAGTTAGATACCATACAGTTAGTGTTTGTTTAGCTAACAGTTAGATACCATACAGTTAGTGTTTGTTTAACGTTAGATACCATACAGTTAGTGCTTGTTTAGCTAACAGTTAGATACCATACAGTTAGTGTTTGTTTAGCTAACAGATACCATATAGTTAGTGTTTGTTTAGCTAACAGTTAGATACCATATTATGATGAGGTATAATACACTATAACCATCAGGTATTATAGTGTCTGATGATGTGGTAGAGTTTAGCAACAAGGCCCGAGATATGACCAATATACCACGGCTAACGACTGTTCTTATGCACGAAGCAACGCTGGGTGCCTTGATACAGCCCTTAGCCCTGGTTTACTGGCCCCATACCAAATACCCCTGAGGTTCCTTGTTGCTATTATAAACTGGTTCCAAAGTAATTAATTAGAGCAATGTAAAAGCAATGTTCTGGCAGAAGAGAAGAAGAAGAGGACTGGCCACCCCTCATAGCCTGGTTCCTCTCTAGGTTTATAATCTCCACCAGGCACAGCCAGAAGAGGACTGGCCACCCCTCATAGCCTGGTTCCTCTCTAGGTTTATAATCTCCACCAGGCACAGCCAGAAGAGGACTGGCCACCCCTCATAGCCTGGTTCCTCTCTAGGTTTATAATCTCCACCAGGCACAGCCAGAAGAGGACTTGCCACCTCTCATAGCCTGGTTCCTCTCTAGGTTTATAATCTCCACCAGGCACCGCCAGAAGAGGACTGGTCACCCATCATAGCCTGGTTCCTCTAGGTTTTGGCCTTTCTAGGGAGTTTTTCCTAGCCACCGTGCTTCTACACCTGCAGTGCTTGCTGTTGGGGTTTTGGCTGGGTTTTATGTACAGCACTTTGAGATATCAGCTGATGTACAAAGGGCTATATAAATACATTTGATTAGATTTAAAATACATGTTACCAATGTAAAATACATATTTTGTTACACCCGTGGTATACTGCCTTATATACAACGGCTGTCAGCCAATCAGCATTCATGGCTCAAACCACCCAGGTTAAGATACACTATAACCAAATGGCTCCTTTTCCCTAGAGCAAAGTAGTGCACTATATAGGAGATAGAGTCTCATTTAGGATGCATCCCTAGGCTTCGTGACATGTGATCACTGGTTGCAATGTGTGCATTCTGTGACATGTAGACGTATTTTCTCTCTGCATTAACATGAATTTGGATTAATTACTCATATTATCCTGGTGAACCCGAAATGGATTATTCTGCCTGTCATGAAGGGTGATAAAAGACCATGATCAAAACAAGACATCAATTAGAATAAACTGAATTAATTAAACTGTCTTCCGTGATTCTGTGTTTATATTCTAAAATTGGCGTGCTGAACAAGCTAATATAGTAAACAATCGGACATTACGGAGGCCTATGTAGCGTAACAGAGGCCTGTGTAGCTTAACGGAGGCCTGTGTAGCGTAACGGAGGCCTGTGTAGCGTAACGGAGGCCTGTGTAGCGTAACGGAGGCCTGTCAAGCGTAACGTAGGCCTGCATAGCGTAACAGAGGCCTGTGTAGCGTAACAGAGGCCTACGTTGCATAGCGAAGGCCTACTTTGCATAGCGAAGGCCTACGTAGCATAGCGAAGGCCTACGTAGCATAGCGAAGGCCTACTTTGCATAGCGAAGGCCTACTTTGCATAGGGAAGGCCTACGTAGCATAGGGAAGGCCTACGTTGCATAGCGAAGGCCTACGTAGCATAGCGAAGGCCTACGAAGCATAGCGAAGGCCTACGTAGCGTAGCGAAGGCCTACGTAGCAAGTAAATTTGGTTAGCATGGCTTAATGCCACTCCTATATCCTCAATCACAGCTAGGTCTTCACTAAATGGCTCTCACCAATCCAGCCACTTCAGAGCCATGATTACATGATATAGGAATGGAGTAATCAACAATGTACATGAAAGTTTTGAAACAGGGATCCTTGGTCTATACTGCCTGCCAGGTAGTGCCAGACAACTATCAATGTCGAGGTGTCTTTGCAATGCCAGAAGCACCCCCCCCCCCCAAAAAAAAGATTGCTGCATTCAAGATGACATTTGTCAGATGCTTATTCTCCCGACGCGGTGTCTGAACTGGCGAGGAGAGCTAGTGTTAGGTGTCATTAAGCCCTTGTTTTGAGTGATGGGCTCTCCTAGCCGGTGTGTAAATGACTCCAGTCACAACGTTAGCCCTCTGAGTAAGAAGCTCCGGAGAGCACATTACAGTCTAAAAGAACAGAAAACCTTGGAAAACAAATCGGCCGATACATCATAGCCGGAGGTTAATTAGATGCTATTATGTAATCTATCAGTGTGCAAAAAAAAAAAAAGATCATTATGCTTCAGTCAGACACCACCCTTTTATCTAAATTTCCAGGGCGTTGTTGTCACTTTGTAAAGTTGTCAGGGAACCCATTAACGTGGTTCTCTCTGCCAAAGTTCTAGAGGGAGGGGGGGGGGGGAGTGGGAACATTTAGTTCTTTATCTCTCTAGAGGGCCGGTAAGGTGTTATAAATGTTTTAATAGTGAAATGGGCTACCCTCTCGTTCATAGAGAGATGTAGAGAGAGGGAAGGAGAGAGATGAGGGGGAGAGAGAGAGGTAGAGAGCGGGAAAGAGAGAGATGAAAGAGAGGTAGAGAGGTAGAGAGTGGGGAAGAGAGATGAGGGGGAGAGAGAGGTAGAGAGCGGGAAGGAGAGAGATGAAAGAGAGGTAGAGAGGTAGAGAATGGGGGAGAGAGATGAGGGGGATAGAGAGAGAGGTAGAGAGCGGGAAGGAGAGAGATGAGGGGGAGAGAGAGAGGTAAAGAGTGGAAAGGAGAGAGATGAGGGGGAGAGAGAGAGAGGTAGAGAGCGGGAAGGAGAGAGATGAGGGGGAGAGAGAGGTAGAGAGCGGGAAGGAGAGAGATGAAAGAGAGGTAGAGAGGTAGAGAGTGGGGGAGAGAGATGAGGGGGAGAGAGAGGTAGAGAGCGGGAAGGAGAGCGATGAAAGAGAGGTAGAGAGGTAGACAGTGGGGGAGAGAGATGAGGGGGAGAGAGAGAGAGGTAGAGAGCGGGAAGGAGAGAGATGAGGGGGAGAGAGAGAGGTAAAGAGTGGAAAGGAGAGAGATGAGGGGGATAGAGAGGTAGAGAGCGGGAAGGAGAGAGATGAGGGGGAGAGAGAGGTAGAGAGCGGGAAGGATAGAGATGAAAGAGAGGTAGAGAGGTAGAGAGTGGGGGAGAGAGATGAGGGGGAGAGAGAGGTAGAGAGCGGGAAGGAGAGCGATGAAAGAGAGGTAGAGAGGTAGACAGTGGGGGAGAGAGATGAGGGGGAGAGAGAGAGAGGTAGAGAGCGGGAAGGAGAGAGATGAGGGGGAGAGAGAGAGGTAAAGAGTGGAAAGGAGAGAGATGAGGGGGATAGAGAGAGGTAGAGAGCGGGAAGGAGAGAGATGAGGGGGAGAGAGAGGTAGAGAGCGGGAAGGATAGAGATGAAAGAGAGGTAGAGAGGTAGAGAGTGGGTTAGAGAGATGAGGGGGAGAGAGAGAGAGGTAGAGAGCGGGAAGGAGAGAGATGAGGGGGAGAGAGAGAGGTAAAGAGTGGAAAGGAGAGAGATGAGGGGGAGAGAGAGAGAGGTAGAGAGCAGGAAGGAGAGAGATGAGGGGGAGAGAGAGGTAGAGAGAGGGAAGGACAGAGATGAGAGAGAGGCAGAGAGGGGGAGAGAGAGAGAGGTAGAGAGTGGGGGAGAGAGATAAGGGGGAGAGAAAGGGAAGGAGAGAGATGAGGGGGAGAGAGAGAGAGGTAGAGAGGGAAGGAGAGATGAGAGAGAGGTAGAGAGTGGTGGAGAGAGATAAGGGGGAGAGAGAGGTAAGGAGAGAGATGAGGGGGAGAGAGAGGGAGGTAGAGAGTGAATGGGGGGGGCTTCACTATTACAGTGAAATGTTTTGTCCAGAAAGTTGTCTAAAAGGGATTGAATTTGTTGTTGACTAATAATGTTTTGGTAGATTTCCACACTACTTCCCTTCTATCTATAGCATTTGTTAATATTATTTGATTCCTTTGGCTTTGATGCCAACCCTGCTGTGTGAAAGCTCTCCATAAATGAACCAAGACGTCACCCAAGGTTTGAAAGAGAGGTCTCAAAAGGAGCATAGTGGGTTCAAACGGTGTGTGACTTGATTTGATGTGTGTGTGTGTGTGTGTGTTTCAGTTAGCAGATCTCAACCTAATTTAACAGTTATGTGAGATTCTGGAGTGGCACCTGAGACAGTGGTTTCCACCACCATCAGCAAACACCAAATTCTGCAACTGTCCCAAAATTCAAAGGTTTCCCAGAAATCCTTGTTGGAGGATTACCTCTAATGTGTTGATTCTCTTCAGTCAAGGCTCTGTGCTGATTCGCTCTTGGAGATACTATACACTATGCAGCGAGAGTCTCTCTGAAGGACTGTAATGATGTCATCCTCATCTCGTATCTTGTCAAATGAGAGTCTCTCTCTGGAGGTCTGTGATGATGTCATCCTCATCCCGTATCTTGTCAAATGAGAGTCTCTCTGAAGGTCTGTGATGTCTTCAGGGTCAACGTACATATCGTCAGGATCATCAACGGTTTCATAGACATAAGGTATCAAGTGTTATTTGTCAAATGCTTCGTAGACAACAGGTGTAGACTAACAGTGAAAATACTTCCCTATTGGCTCTTCCCTTATTGGCTCTTCCCCAGCCATTTTATTGGCTCCTGACCATTATTACTATTTTTGTGTTGATCGTATCTTTTGGGATTTTTGATACATGTGTTTTCGTCTTTGTTTTCTATGACGAGAAGAGCTTCTGGACATCAGAACGGGGATCACTAAACCTCTAGACATCAGAACAGCGATCACTAACCTCCTGAACATCAGAACAGCGATCACTAACCTTCTAGACATCAGAACAGCGATCACTAACCTCCTGAACATCAGAACAGCGATCACTCACCTTCTAGACATCAGAACAGCGATCACTAACCTCCTGAACATCAGAACAGAGATCACTAACCTCCTAGACATCAGAACAGCGATCACTAACCCTCTAGACATCAGAACAGTGATCACTAACCTTCTAGACATCAGAACAGCGATCACTAACCTCCTGAACATCAGAACAGAGATCACTAACCTCCTAGACATCAGAACAGCGATCACTCACCTTGATTTGGATGAGGATTTTAAGTCATTGACGGCAAAGGACATTCTACTCATCCCAGACCCAAATCCCAGACCAGGCCCAAATCCCAGACCAGGCCCAAATCCCAGACCAGGCCCAAATCCCAGACCAGGCCCAAATACCAGACCAGGCCCAATTCCCAGACCAGGCCCAAATACCAGACCAGGCCCAAATCCCAGACCAGACCCAAATCCCAGACCAGGCCCAAATCCCAGACCGGACCCCGATCCCAGACCGGACCCATATCCCAGACCAGACCCAAATCCCAGACCAGGCCCAAATCCCAGACCAGACCCAAATCCCAGACCGTACCCAAACCCCAGACCAGACCCAAATCCCAGACCAGGCCCAAATCCCAGACCGTACCCAAACCCCAGACCGGACCCAAATCCCAGACCAGGCCCAAATCCCAGACCGTACCCAAATCCCAGACCGTACCCAAACCCCAGACCGGACCCAAATCCCAGACCAGGCCCAAATCCCAGACCAGGCCCAAACCCCAGACCAGACCCAAATCCCAGACCGGACCCAAACCCCAGACCAGGCCCAAACCCCAGACCGTACCCAAAACCCAGACCGGACCCAAACCCCAGACCAGGCCCAAACCCCAGACCGTACCCAAATCCCAGACCAGACCCAAATCCCAGACCAGACCCAAACCCCAGACCAGACCCATATCCCAGACCAGACCCATATCCCAGACCAGACCCAAATCCCAGACCAGACCCAAATCCCAGACCAGACCCAAACCCCAGACCAGACCCAAACCCCAGACCGGACCCAAACCCCAGACCGGACCCAAATCCCAGACCGGACCCAAACCCCAGAAACTTGAAAAAGGAAAGAGGCGGTGTTGTAGAGAGCGGCATGCGGGACATCTGACAAAACAACGTTGGAGAGTTGATAAGCTGCCTCTACCCTCCGTTCTATTGGCGAACGTGGAATTACTGGAGACTGTCTTATTTTTCTCTGAATTTGTGGCTGATTCAAGTACATGGAAAATATAAATCTCTCCGTCAGCTGGAAAGAAGTGCAGTGATGTCTAATATTAAGGGAGACTAAGGGATCTGCTTGCCTGAGATAGAATACCTCAAGATAACTTTAATAGTGTGTTTCTACAGATTTCCATCTCTATTTGCCACCTCAAACTGATGCACTAAGACCAGACTCAACCATCTGTACAGGGACATAAGTAAGAACATGCTCATCCGGACGTAGCGCTCCTAGTGGCCGGTGATTTTAATGCAGAAATCTGTTTTACTTCATTTCTACCAGCACGTCAACTGTCACCAGGCAAAAAAAAAACTTGACAGCAGTTTTACACCACACACATACAAAGCTCTCCCTCACCCTCCATTTACCCAATCTGAACTCTATCCTCCTAATTCCAGCCACCCAATTTATAGAATGCGCTCTCTGCTTCCGCACGGCCTGGGGCGGCAGGTAGCCTAGTGGTTAGAGCAGGTAGCCTAGTGGTTAGAGCAGGTAGCCTAGTGGTTAGAGCAGGTTGTCTAGTTGTTAGAGCAGGTAGTCTAGTGGTTAGAGCAGGTAGCCTGGTGGTTAGAGGCAGGTAGTCTAGTGGTTAGAGGCAGGTAGCCTGGCGGTTAGAGGCAGGTAGCCTAGTGGTTAGAGCAGGTTGTCTAGTTGTTAGAGCAGGTAGTCTAGTGGTTAGAGCAGGTAGCCTGGTGGTTAGAGGCAGGTAGTCTAGTGGTTAGAGGCAGGTAGCCTGGCGGTTAGAGGCAGGTAGCCTAGTGGTTAGAGCAGGTAGTTTAGTGGTTAGACCGTTGGACTAGTAACTGAAAGGTTGCAAGATTGAATCCCCCGAGCTGACAAGGTAAACACCTGTCGTTTTGCCCCTGAACAAGGCAGTTTACCCACTGTTCCCCGGTAGGCCGTCATTGTAAGTAAGAATTTGTTCTTAACTGACTTGCCGAGTTAAATAAAGGTCAAATAAAAAAAGGGCTTGTATTTAGGGTACATGTATGTGGAGGCTGGTGACGTTAAAAAAATGAGGAGGATGGGAGGCCCACGGTATGGGCACGGAAACAAGAGTGTTTCAATAATCATCAAAGACTAATTATTTCAACCTAAAGCATTTCATAAAGACATTTATATTACAACATTATGGGGAATGGGAATGAGAGGGCTACTTACAGTGTTGGGAAGGGATCACAGCAGTGACTGAATGAGGGTATGAGGCATGAGTTTGAGGTGTTCAGAGGCTTGACTTCAGTGCAGGACAGGACTTGACTGGGCAAGACAAAAAACAATAACGCAACACAGTTAGACAAAAGAGCTAAGAATGAGTTAGTCCAAGGAGTTAAATGTTGGATGCGTAATATCGTGATTGTGTACGTGATCGACTCTACATACAGTAATGAGGGAACATTGATGTACAGGGCTTGGAAGGGAAACAGTCAACGTGCCAGTGGATGAATGGGCACATGAGACGTTGTGGCTTCAGTTCACGTCAGGAGAGAGTTGACAATGGTAGTGGAGTGGAGTGGTCATCACCTCTTAATCAGGGAACAGGAGGGGTCTTAGCTGTAAGTACAGATAGCAGATACATTCCATTACAGCTGCGCCGTCGCAGCTTTGGACAATGAGTTTCCTCTATGAAGTTAATAAATTCAGACATCTCAAAATGCCTAAAGGCAAACAGACTGGTGGCACCGTAGGTCCCAGAGTGGTCAGACTGGTGGCACCATAGGTCCCAGAGTGGTCAGACTGGTGGCAGGTCCCAGAGTGGTCATACTGGTGGCACCATAGGTCCCAGAGTGGTTTGACTGGTCAGACGGGTGGCACCATAGGTCCCAGAGTGGTCAGACTGGTGGCACCATAGGTCCCAGAGTGGTCAGACTGGTGGCAGGTCCCAGAGTGGTCAGACTGGTGGCACCATAGGTCCCAGAGTGGTCAGACTGGTGGCAGGTCCCAGAGTGGTCAGACTGGTGGCAGGTCCCAGAGCGGTCAGACTGGTGACACCATAGGTCCCAGAGTGGTCAGACTGGTGGCAGGTCCCAGAGTGGTCAGACTGGTGGCAGGTCCCAGAGCGGTCAGACTGGTGACACCATAGGTCCCAGTGTGGTCAGACTGGTGGCACCATAGGTCCAAGAGCGGTCAGACTGGTCAGACAGGTGGCACCATAGGTCCCAGAGTGGTCAGACTGGTGGCACCATAGGTCCCAGAGTGGTCAGACTGGTGGCAGGTCCCAGAGTGGTCATACTGGTGGCACCATAGGTCCCAGAGTGGTCAGACTGGTGGCAGGTCCCAGAGTGGTCAGACTGGTGGCAGGTCCCAGAGTGGTCAGACTGGTGGCACCATAGGTCCCAGTGTGGTCAGACTGGTGGCACCACAGGTCCCAGAGTGGTCAGACTGATGGCACCACAGGTCCCAGAGCGGTCAGACTGGTGGCACCATAGGTCCCAGAGTGGTCAGACTGGTGGCACCGTAGGTCCCAGAGTGGTCACACTGGTGGCAGGTCCCAGAGTGGTCAGACTGGTGGCACCATAGGTCCCAGAGTGGTCAGACTGGTGGCAGGTCCCAGAGTGGTCAGACTGGTGGCAGGTCCCAGAGCGGTCAGACTGGTGACACCATAGGTCCCAGAGTGGTCAGACTGGTGGCAGGTCCCAGAGTGGTCAGACTGGTGGCAGGTCCCAGAGTGGTCAGACTGGTGGCAGGTCCCAGAGCGGTCAGACTGGTGACACCATAGGTCCCAGAGTGGTCAGACTGGTGGCAGGTCCCAGAGTGGTCAGTCTTGTGGCAGGTTCCAGAGTGGTCAGACTGGTGACACCATAGGTCCCAGAGTGGTCAGACTGGAGACACCATAGGTCCCAGTGTGGTCAGACTGGTGGCACCATAGGTCCCAGAGTGGTCAGACTGGTGGCACCATAGGTCCCAGAGTGGTCAGACTGGTGGCAGGTCCCAGAGTGGTAACACTGGTGGCACCATAGGTACTTTTAAACCAATGGAAAGGGGATGTGATTGGGTAATGGAAAGATGTGTCTTCAGATTGATGACTGATTGGGGAATGATGATTGCCACCTGTGAGGGGAGAAGGAGAGAAAATAAATACACACACACACACACAGGATACCTGAATCTGGAACATAGGTCTATAGCTGGGCATTGAAAAACATAATCCATTCTTTGGCAACTTAAATCTCTCTACCCTGCCTTGACCAATGACACAAAAGAGATGAGATAGGGATTACAAAGTAATGACCTCAATGTAGATACACTAGTTGATGCAGAACATAGGCCATACATTTCAAAGTTTTCTTTCCCAATTAGATTTTTTTTAATGTATTTTTATCTCGACAAATGGCACGCTGTGAGATATGCTAAAACACTCAACATAGATGTTATCTGTAACACGTTAAAAATATGCTCATGATTAGTACTCTGCTTGTAAAACAGTGGAAGCAGACTGCATGAACAGGTAATCTTACTCTACAGTTCATTACTATCTCCTTCCTTTAACAAAAGGTCAAGCCTTCCTCAGTAACCACCAATTTAAAAGCAATCAATACCCTTCCTTTGTGTATTTTTTTAAGGGAATAAGAGCTGTGTTGAATTAGAAACTCTGACAATGAGACTCAGCCACCAAATTGAGTCTCTGTTGTAAGACCAAAGTGCACAATGTCGGTCGGCCCTTTTCTTGTCTGAATGGCCAGTAAATTCCCCACAAAACACTCCTTTCCTTCTTATTGCGTTGCGTTCATCTTAAACGGCATCCCAAATGGCAACCTATTAATAGAATAACTCTCTTCAAAGTAACGGCTCGGGACGTCGGGTTTGAAATAAACGCTTACTTCAGTAGTAATACTTGTTTAAGTTACGTTTAACAACTTTAGATACTACAAAACAATACAAAGGAAAGTTGCTAGTGAAAGTCTATGTATGTAGTTCTTTCAATATCCAACACACGAATTCTAATACAATTACACATGGGAATAACTGTAAAGAATATATCTTTAGATACAGCTCAATGAATTAACTGTAAACAATAACTTTGTAACCCATTAAAGTTAACAACACTATTCCCTACAACAGGATCATCCCAAATGGCCACCTATTCCCTACAACAGGATCATCCCAAATGTCAACCTATTCACTACAACAGGATCATCCCAAATGGCCACCTATTCACTACAACAGGATCATCCCAAATGGCCACCTATTCCCTACAACAGGATCATCCCAAATGTCAACCTATTCCCTACAACAGGATCATCCCAAATGTCAACCTATTCACTACAACAGGATCATCCCAAATGGCCACCTATTCACTACAACAGGATCATCCCAAATGTCAACCTATTCACTACAACAGGATCATCCCAAATGTCAACCTATTCACTACAACAGGATCATCCCAAATGGCCACCTATTCACTACAACAGGATCATCCCAAATGGCCACATATTCCCTACAACAGGATCATCCCAAATGGCCACCTATTCCCTACAACAGGATCATCCCAAATGGCCACCTATTCCCTACAACAGGATCATCAACTACATTCAGCCGTGGGTAGATTTTTTTTCTTGTTTGCGGAGGGTAGGGCAAATTGGCAAATTGACCGCAAGAATCTCAAACAGATATGATATTTGAATAAAACAAAATAATTCAAACCCTGACTACATTTGTATATGATCATGTGTCTACTATATGTGGGAATACTTGAGAACAAATTTCTATAAGTGAAATCAATTGGAGCTGATTTCCTGGTGTTTTTAAAGTATTTTATGTCCAACAAAGAACAACAAAAACATATATATATATATAGCATATATATAGCAAAACTGAGCAAATTTGGGGGGTGGCAAATAAAACCATCCGTGGGAATCCCTGCCCCATAATGCACTACTTTAGACCAGGACCCAGGGAAGAGGGTGCTATTAAGACTGTAAGGGTTCTCGTGCTCCTCTTCTGAGGAGGAGTAGGGAGAAGGATCGGAGGACCAATGCGCAGCGTGGTAAGTGTCCATCATGTTTATAATAAGATATAAACTGAGGAGGAGTAGCGAGAAGGATCGGAGTACCAATGCGCAGCGTGGTAAGCGTCCATCATGTTTATAATAAAGACAATAGAACACTCGAACAAAACAACAAACGATGACGTGACAAAACCGAAAACAGTACCGTGTGGACCAAACACTCACACGGAAAACAAACACCCACAACCCAAAAAGTGAAACCCAGGCTACCTAAGTATGATTCTCAATCAGGGACAACGATTGACAGCTGCCTCTGATTGAGAACCATACTAGGCCGAACACAGAAATCCCAAATTATAGAAAAACGAACATAGACAACCCACCCAACTCACGCCCTGACCATACTAAAACAAAGATATAATAACAGAACTAAGGTCAGAACGTGACAAGGACCCAGGGAAGAGGGTGCTATTAAGGACTCCGACGTAATGTGACTTTGGCCTTGTCAATTCAATTAATTAAAATCCCATTCAACTAACCAATGTCCACTTTCCCTTCACACTTCTGTCTTCCACTCTGTTTTTAATCAGTACTTTCAGGATTTCACCAATTATTTATTTTCAGTTACATTGGTAGCCTACGTTTCAATGTGAAACCTTTACACAGCTTCTCAAACATACAGGGTGTCAGTTTCCAACATGGAAGCCATGTGCCCTAGATAGTGTGTCCCAGATGGAGCCCTATTCCCTATATTGTGCACTACTTTTGACCAGGGCCTTATGAGGAATAGGGTCCAATTTTGGGATTCAGACCTATTTACAGGCTAGCATACCTACTACATACCTGATATTTTTTGGGGGGGATAAAATATTGAATGTGGCCTTTACCACCGGAGACCATAGAAACATATTGAAAAACTCATTCATAGATGGCAAAACAGACCAGTCCAAAACTAAATCATAAGGAATAAGGTTTTTAAGTGTCTGTTCTATTTCTAGAAGATATAAGATAGATGAGGTAATATATATATATATTTTTGACATATTAACCCATTATGTATTTATGTATATTTTTGACATATTAACCCATTATGTATTTATGTATATTTTTGACACCAAACTACCTCCATACTCACATTCATTTTGTAAACCGGTCCCGGGTTACATTAACCCTCCTGTTGTGTTCTGGTCGAATTGGATCGATTTACAAGTTTTCTCTCTGAAAAATGTAGTTAATTTAATCTGATCGTCATAAGGTTCCATGACTTTGTCCACACAGGGCATCTGAACACACAAAATATATTTTGATGATTTTCATTACATTTTGGGTGTTTTATTTAACTTTTGTACACCTGTGTTGTTAACGGTTAAAAAATGACCGGTCATTAGAAATGAATGGGTGAGACTACAATTACTCTATAAAATTGAGTTCAGGCACATGCCCATTCATCAGATGGACATACTTCCTTTTCCAAACCCCCACATACATGTGTGTTTGAGCACACAAACACAAACACACACACACACACAAACACAAACACACACACACACACACACAAACACACACACACCTCACTCCCCTTCTAGGCTTCCATGGGAACCCCCTCGGCAACCTTTCCCCAATAGAATCTTTCCCCCACGGGAACCACACCTGTTGGCATTCTAACAAACAATCACAACATTGTTTCAATAATACATTGAACTTTTCTCGCAGCTCTGGAATATAAATATTTTTGAGGCCTTGCTCTACGATTCATTCTGTATTAGCACAATGACCAAACGATATACTGTATTTTTTAATATATTTTTTTATTTCACCTTTATTTAACCAGGTAGATACTTCCGGCGCTGACAGAGATGGTCTCCTCGTTTTGTTCTTAGGAAACTATGCAGTATTTAGTTTTTTTTACATTGTTACCCCAGGAAATCTTAAGTCTCATTACATACAGCCGGGAAGAACTATTGGATATAAGAGCAAATTCACCTCACCAACAGTACAACCAGGAATACGACTTTCGCAAAGTAGATCCTCTGTTTGGTCCACCACCCAGGACAATGGATCGGATCCCAGCCGGCGACCAAAAAACAACAGTGGGGCAGACGGAGCGGTCTTCTGGTCAGGCTCCGTAGACGGGCACATTGCTCACCGCTCCCAAGTATACTACTCGCCAATGTCCAGTCTCTTGACAACAAGGTAGACGAAATCCGAGCAAGGGTTGCCTTCCAGAGAGACATCAGAGACTGTAACGTTCTTTGTTTCACGAAAACCTGGCTCACTTGGGATACGTCATCAGAGTCGGTACAGCCACCTGGCTTCTTCACGCATCGTGCCGACAGAAACAAACATCTCTCTGGTAAGAAGGAGGGTGGAGTGTATGCCTTATGATTAACGGGACGTGGTGTGATCATAACAACATACAGGAACTCAAGTCCATTTGTTCACCTGACCTAGAATTCCTTACAATCAAATGCCGACCACATTATCTACCAACAGAATTCTCTTCGATCATAATCACAGTCGTATATATCCTCCCCAAGCAGAAACATCGACAGCCTAGAGAGAACTTAATTTGACTCAATGTAAACTGGAAACCACATATCATGAGGCTGCATTTATTGTAGCTGGGGATTTTAACAGGGCTAATCTGAAAACAAGGCTCCCCTAAATTTTATCAGCATATCGAATGCGCAACCCTGGCTGGCAAAACCCTGGATCATTGTTATTCTAACTTCCACGATGCAAATCAAGCCCTCTCCCGCCCTCCTTTTGGAAAATATGACCATGACTCCATTTGTTGCTCCCAGCCTATAGACAGAAACTAAAACAGGAAGCGCAGGTCCTCAGGTCTGTTCAACGCTGGTCCGATCAATCGGATTCCACGCTTCAAGATTGCTTCGATCACATGGACTGGGATATGTTCCGCAAAGCGTCGGACAAAAACATTGATGTATACACTGATTTGATGAGCGAGTTTATTACCAAGTGCATCGGTGATGTTGTACCCACAGCGTCGATTAAAACATTTCACAACGTTTCCCCAACCAGAAACCGTGGATTGATGGCAGCATTCGTGCAAAACTGAAAGCGCGAACCACTGCTTTTAGTCAGGGCAAGGTGACCGGAAACATGACCGAAAACAAACAGCGTAGCTATTCCCGCCGCAAGGCAATCAAACAAGCTAAGGTTTTATCGGTGGTGACAGTGTTTCCTAGCCTCAGTGCTGTGGGCAGCTGAAAGGAGGTGCACTTATTCTCCATGGACTTTACAGTGTCCCAGAATTTTTTGTAGTTAGTGCAGCAGGATATACATTTCTGTTTGACAAAGCTAGCCTTGGCTTTCCCTACTGACTTTGTATATTGGTTCCTGACTTCCCTGTAAAGTTGCATATCACGGGACTATTCGAAGCTAGTGCAGTACGTCACATGATGTTTTTGTGCTGGTCAAGGGCAGTCAAGTCTGGAGTGAACTAAGTCTGGAGTGAACCATATCTGTTCTTAGTTCTAAATGTTTTGAAAGAATCAGGCCTTCATGGTCAAATTGCTGCAAAGAAACCACTACTAAAGGACAGCAATAAGAAAATACCTGCTTGGGCCAAGAAACACGAGCATTGGACATTAGACCGATGGAAAATTGTCATTTTGTCATTTTGTCTGATGTGTCCAAATGTGAGACTTTTGGTTCCAACCACTGTAACTTCACGAGATGCAGAGTAGGTGAACGGATGATGTCTGCATGTGTGGTTCCCATCGTGAAGCATGGAGGAGGAGGTGTGATGGTGTGGGGGTGCTTTGCTGGTGACACTGTCTGTGATTTATTTAGAATTGGTTCAGGGAGACCTCCAGTAGACGGTATTACATGGAGCCTCGGCCACCAATAGCTGGGGAGTCAGGGAGGGGCGTTCGTTTTGTGCAATGACTGAGACTGTTGGACTGAGATAACTGAGGCTGTGTGTGGCAGGGTAATTCTATTACTGTTGATGCTGGACTGTCTGTGTGTGGCAGGTCTGGCGTCATCTGTGATTGGGTAGAGGTGTTCCAGGAGTGAAAAGATTTAGAACTTTTTTCAGGGGGCTGGAAAGGAGGGGGCTTCCTGTAAAACTGGAGGGCGTATTGCATTGTACTGTGTTGTAGGGTGCTTGTGTAGTGTGATTGTGTGGGAGTTGTGCTGGCACGAGATGCTTGTTTTGGCGTGGAGGGGGGGAGGAGGGGGGGGGGGGGGTGTTCACTGTGGTTTTAGTGTAATGAGGATGGCTCATTAAGTCTGTCTCTGTTTCTCTGCCTCTCTCTCTTAATTCAATTCAAAGGTTTTCTTTTGGCATGGGAAACATGTTTACAATGCCACAGCGAGTTAAATAGACTTCCTCCTTTTCTCTCCCTCTTCCTCTGTCTTTCCTTCTCTATCTCTCTCTCTGTCCCCCCTCACCACCCTCTCTCTCAAGGTAATGTCTGTCAGCCAGTTGTACCAGTCAGTCGTGGCCCTTGTACACAGATTAGGAAGGTAATTAACCTTTTAAAGAGAAGAATGCTGACTCCTCATTAACTATTTACACCTCTGCCATGGCAGCCACTCACTCCTATACTCCTCTAATCTCCTCTACCTCTACTCCGCTACCTGTATCTTTCGCTATGCTTCGCCATCGTTCTGTCTCTCTTTTTCCCTCTCTCACATCGTCAGCCCCAAGGCAGTAACAGAGAATAGGTTGAGATGAGGATGGAGAAATGAATTATACAAATACATATATTGTACCTTTATTTAACCAGGCAAGTCAGTTGAGAACAAATTCTTATCTTCAATGACAGCCTAGGAACAGTGGGTTAACTGCCTTGTTCAGGGTCAGAATGACAGATTTGTACCTTGTCAGCTCCGGGATACAAACTTGCGACCTTTCGGTTATTTGTCCAACTCTCTAACCACTCGGCTACGCTGCCGAACCCGGGTTACTCAGAAATGTTTCAAAGATAATGTACATTTATGGTAGAACTGTAGTCTCCTAACTCTGATCCATGTTTCAGAGTAGGAGATATGATCAGTTTAGGTCTTTGTCTCGAGGCATGACATAATAGCAACACATGCTGACACTACACATCCAAGTATATCGGATCAAATTATGAAAGACAAGCATTGTCATTTTGAATTCCGTAACGTAAGTGTGGAAGAGGTGAAACAATTATTGTTGTCTACCCACGCTGACAAGCCACCGGGGTCTGACAACTTGGATGGAAAATGACAGGTTCCTAGCGGACGATATTGCCACTCCTATTTGCCATGTCTTCAATTTAAGCCTACAAGAAAGTATGTGCCCTCAGGCCTGGGAGGAAGAACAAGTTATTATTTTTATTCCTAAAGCCCCCTTAACTGGCTCAATCAGCCTGTTACCAACCCTTTGTAAACGTTTGGAAAAAATTGTGTTTGACCAGATACAATGCTATTTTACAGTAAACAAATTGACAACAGACTTTCAGCATGCTTATAGGGAAGGACAATGGTTGGTTGAGAGATCTTGATGATAAAAATATTGTGGGGGCTGTTTTGATTTCAGTACAGCTTTTTACTTTATGGTTTGTCGTCTGTTGCTGATAAAACACGTGTTCTGGATTCACATCCTCTGCTATAATGTGGATAAAGAGTTACCTGTCTAACAGAACACAGAGGGTGTTCTTTAATGGAAGCCTCTCCAACATAATCCAGGTAGAATCAGAAATTCCCCAGGGTAGCTGTTTAAGCCCCTTACTTTTTTCCATTTCTACTAACGACATGCCACTGGCGCTGAGTAAAGCCAGCGTGTCTATGTATGTGGATGACTCAACACTATACACATCAGTTACGGCAGCGACAGAATTGACTGCAACACTTAACAAAGAACTGCAGTTAGTTTCAGAGTGGGTGACAAGGAATGAATTAGTTGTAAATATTTCTGAAACAAAAAGCATTGTATTTGGGACAAATCATTCACTAAACCCTAAACCTCAACTAAAAATTCTAATGAATAATGTGGTAATTGTGACTAAACTGCTTGGAGTAACCCTGGATTGTAAACTGTCATGATCAAAACAAGTTGATACAAAAATACTAAAATGGGGAGAAGTCTGTCCATAATAAAGCGTTGCTCTACCTTCTTAACAACACTATCAACAAGGCAGGTCCTACAGGCCCTAGTTTCTACCTTTTAACAACACGATCAACAAGGCAGATCCTACAGGCCCTAGTTTATACATTCTTAACAACACGATCAACAAGGCAGATCCTACAGGCCCTAGTTTATACATTCTTAACCTTTCTGATCTCCCCATCCCGGATCCGGGATCGTGAATACAGACTCAAGCTCATTACCATAACGCAACGTTAACTATTTATGAAAATCGCAAATGAAATGAAACAAAATATGCTAGCTCTCAAGCTTAGCCTTTTGTTAACAACACTGTCATCTCAGATTTTCAAAATATGCTTCTCAACCATTGCAAAACAAGCATTTGTGTAACAGTATTGATGGCTAACGTAGCATTTAGCGCAGCATTTAGCATTAGCATTCAGCTGGCAACATTTACACAAAAAAACAGAAAAGCATTCAAATAAAATCATTTACCTTTGAAGAACTTCAGATGTTTTCAATGAGGAGACTCTCAGATAGCAAATGTTCAGTTTTTCCTGAAAGATTATTTGTTTAGGACAAATCGTTCCGTTTTCTGCGTCACGTTTAGCTACGAAAAAACCCCTGTATCCAGGATTGTGTAAATCTATCAGCAAGCTCATTAGCATAACACAACGTTAACTATTCATGAAAATGGCTAATGAAATGAAATTAATCTATTTGCTCTCAAGCTTAGCCTTTTGTTAACAACACTGTCATCTCAGATTTTCAAAATATGCTTCTCAACCAACTAACTCGACTAATCACTCCGTTTTGTTCATCACATTTGGGTAAGGAAAAAAAAAAAAAAGTCATTAAAACGCAAACTTTTTTCCAAATTAACTCCATAATATCGACAGAAACATGGCAAACGATGTTTAGAATCAATCCTCAAGGTGTTTTTCACATATCTATCGACGATAAAATCCATCGTGGCAGTTTACTTTCAATTCTGAAGAAATGGAACGCGCATGGACTTACTGATTACGCACACAGGACACCGGGCGGGACACCAGGTAAATGTAGTCTCTTATGGTCAATCTTCCAATGATATGCCTACAAACACGTCACAATGCTGCAGACACCTCTGGGAATATACAGAAAGCGCAGGCTCATTCCTGGCGCATTCACAGCCATATAAGGAGACATTGGAACACAGCGCCTTCAGAATCCGGGGCATTTCCTGTATGAAACATCATCTTGGTTTCGCCTGTTGCATTAGTTCTGGGGCACGCACAGATAATATCTTTGCAGTTTTGGAGACGTCAAAGTTGTGTCTTTCCAAGGCTGTCAATTCCATGCATAGTCGAGCATCTTTTCGTGACAAAATATTGCGCTTAAAACGGGCACATCTTTTTATCCAATAATGACACAGCGCCCCTATAGGTTCAAGAGGTTAACAACACTATCAACAAGGCAGGTCCTACAGGCCCTAGTTTATACCTTCTTAACAACACTATCAACAAGGCAGGTCCTACAGGCCCTAGTTTCTACCTTCTTAACAACACTATCAACAAAGCAGATCCTACAGGCCCTAGTTTATACCTTCTTAACAACACTATCAACAAGGCAGGTCCTACAGGCCCTAGTTTCTACCTTCTTAACAACACTATCAACAAGGCAGGTCCTACAGGCCCTAGTTTCTACCTTCTTAACAACACTATGATCAAGGCAGGTCCTACAGGCCCTAGTTTATGCCTTCTTAACAACACTATCAACAAGGCAGGTCCTACAGGCCCTAGTTTTGTCCCACCTGGAAAACTGTTCAGTCGTGTGGTCAGGTGCTACAAAGAGGAACTAAGGAAAATTGCAATTGGTTCAGAACACGGCAGCACGGCTGGCCCTTGGATGTACACAGAGAGCTAATATTAATCATATGCATGTCAATCTCTCCTGGCTCAAAGTGGAGGAGAAATTGACTTCATCACTACTTGTATTTGTGAGAGGTATTGACATGTTGAAAGCACCAAGCTGTCTGTTTGAACTACTGGCACACAGCTCAGACACCCATGCATAACCCACAAGACATGCCACCAGAGGTCTCTTCACAGTCCACAATTCCAGAACAGACTATGGGAGGCGCACACAGTACTACATAGAGCCATGACTACATGGAACTCTATTCCACAGTACTACATAGAGCCATGACTACATGGAACTCTATTCCACAGTACTACATAGAGCCATGACTACATGGAACTCTATTCCACAGTACTACATAGAGCCATGACCACATGGAACTCTATTCCACAGTACTACATAGAGCCATGACTACATGGAACTCTATTCCACAGTACTACATAGAGCCATGACTACATGGAACTCTATTCCACAGTACTACATAGAGCCATGACTACATGGAACTCTATTACTCATCGAGTAACTCATGCAAGCTGTGAAATTAGATTTAAATACACCTTATGGAAGAGCAGGGACTGTGAAGCAAACGTAGGCACAGAAACATGCATACAAACAAACAATGGCATATGCACTCTACACAAACGCGTACACATGGATTGTAATGTTTTTTTTTAAATGTTTAACTGCCTTAATTGACGGACCCCAGGAAGAGTAGCTGCTGCCTTGTCAGGAACTAATGGGGATACATAATAAACCCCAGGAAGAGTAGCTGCTGCCTTGTCAGGAACTAATGGGGATACATAATAAACCCCAGGAAGAGTAGCTGCTGCCTTGACAGGAACTAATGGGGATACATAATAAACCCCAGGAAGAGTAGCTGCTGCCTTGTCAGGAACTAATGGGGATACATAATAAACCCCAGGAAGAGTAGCTGCTGCCTTGACAGGAACTAATGGGGATCTATAATAAACCCCAGGAAGAGTAGCTACTGCCTTGTCAGGACCTAATGGGGATCCATAATAACCACCAGGAAGAGTAGATGCTGCCTTGTCAGGAACTAATGGGGATACATAATAAACCCCAGGAAGAGTAGCTGCTGCCTTGTCAGGACCTAATGGGGATCCATAATAAACCCCAGGAAGAGTAGCTGCTGCCTTGTCAGGAACTAATGAGGATCCATAATAAACCCCATGAAGAGTAGCTGTTAACTTGTCAGGACCTAATGGGGATCCATAATAAACCCCAGGAGGTGTAGCTGCTGCCTTGTCAGTAACTAATGGGGATCCTTAATAAACACAAATACAAAACTACCTGGTATGTTTAATTTACCAGGTTGTTCATCAACTACCTGGTATGTATAATTTACCTGGTCATTATTCAACTACCTGGTATGTATAATTTACCTGGTCGTTAGTCAACTACCTGGTATGTATAATTTACCTGGTCATTAGTCAACTACCTGGTATGTATAATTTACCTGGTCATTAGTCAACTACCTGGTATGTATAATTTACCTGGTCATTAGTCAACTACCTGGTATGTATAACTTACCTGGTCATTAGTCAACTACCTGGTATGTATAATTTACCTGGTTGTTCATCAACTACCTGTTATTCTAACGGTTTTCTTCTGGTGAAAGAGAGGAGGACCAAAATGCAGCGTGGTTAGTTTTGTCTTTAATAAAGATGAAAATACAACAATCTACAAAACAAGAACCGTGAAAAAACCGAACCAGTCCTATCTGGTGCCACAAACACAAAGACAGGAACAATCACCCACAAGAGACCTAAAGAATATGGCTGCCTAAATATGGTTCCCAATCAGAGACAACGATAAACACCTGCCTCTGATTGAGAACCACTCTAGGCAACCATAGACTTACCTAGAGTACTACTCTAACAACAATCCCATAACTACAAACAACCCCAGACAAAACAAACCACATAAATCCCCATGTCACACCCTGGCATAGCCAAAATAATAACGAAAACACAGAATACTAAGGCCAGGGCGTGACAGTTATGTATAATTTACCTGGTTGTTCATCAACTAACTACCTGTTATGTATAATTTACCTGGTCATTAGTCAACTACCTGGTATGTATAATTTACCTGGTCATTAGTCAACTACCTGGTATGTATAATTTACCTGGTCATTAGTCAACTACCTGGTATGTATAATTTACCTGGTCATTAGTCAACTACCTGGTATGTATAATTTACCTGGTCATTAGTCAACTACCTGGTATGTATAATTTACCTGGTTGTTAGTCAACTACCTGGTATGTATAATTTACCTGGTCATTAGTCAACTACCTGGTATGTATAATTTACCTGGTTGTTAGTCAACCACCTATGGAGCCCTCTGGAGTTAACCACTCCCACTCCACCCAGTCACCTGAGTTGTCAGGTAGTCAGTCATAAGTGGAGGCTTTGTTTCCAATCGATATATACCAACGAGGATAGTGTGCAGAGCAGCGCTTTATGCACTATGAATTAATTCAGCATTCCTACCGGGGACCTGATTCTAGATCAGAATTCCTACTGGGGACCTGATTCTAGATCAGAATTCCTACCGGGGACCTGATTCTAGATCAGCATTCATACCAGGGACCTGATTCTAGATCAGCATTCCTACCGGGGACCTGATTCTAGATCAGCATTCCTACCAGGGACCTGATTCTAGATCAGCATTCCTACCGGGGACCTGATTCTAGATCAGCATTCCTACCAGAGACCTGATTCTAGATCAGCATTCCTACCAGAGACCTGATTCTAGATCAGCATTCCTACCAGAGACCTGATTCTAGATCAGCATTCCTACCAGAGACCTGATTCTAGATCAGCATTCCTACCAGAGACCTGATTCTAGATCAGCATTCCTACCAGAGACCTGATTCTAGATCAGCATTCCTACCAGGGACCTGATTCTAGATCAGCATTCCTACCGGGGACCTGATTCTAGATCAGCATTCATACCAGGGACCTGATTCTAGATCAGCATTCCTACCGGGGACCTGATTCTAGATCAGCATTCCTACCAGGGACCTGATTCTAGATCAGCATTCCTACCGGGGACCTGATTCTAGATCAGCATTCCTACCAGAGACCTGATTCTAGATCAGCATTCCTACCAGAGACCTGATTCTAGATCAGCATTCCTACCAGAGACCTGATTCTAGATCAGCATTCCTACCAGAGACCTGATTCTAGATCAGCATTCCTACCAGAGACCTGATTCTAGATCAGCATTCCTACCAGAGACCTGATTCTAGATCAGCATTCCTACCAGGGACCTGATTCTAGATCAGCATTCCTACCGGGGACCTGATTCTAGATCAGCATTCCTACCGGGGACCTGATTCTAGATCAGCATTCCTACCGGGGACCTGATTCTAGATCAGCATTCCTACCGGGGACCTGATTCTAGATCAGCATTCCTACCGGGGACCTGATTCTAGATCAGCATTCCTACCGGGGACCTGATTCTAGATCAGCATTCCTACCGGGGACCTGATGCTAGATCAGCATTCCTACCGGGGACCTGATTCTAGATCAGCATTCCTACCAGGGACCTGATTCTAGATCAGAATTCCTACCAGGGACCTGATTCTAGATCAGCATTCCTACCAGGGACCTGATGCTAGATCAGCATTCCTACCGGGGACCTGATTCTAGATCAGCATTCCTACCAGGGACCTGATTCTAGATCAGAATTCCTACCGGGGACCTGATTCTAGATCATCATTCCTACCGGGGACCTGATTCTAGATCAGCATTCCTACCGGGGACCTGATTCTAGATCAGCATTCCTACCAGGGACCTGATGCTAGATCAGCATTCCTACCAGGGACCTGATGCTAGATCAGCATTCCTACCGGGGACCTGGATGCTAGATCAGCATTCCTACCAGGGACCTGATTCTAGATCAGAATTCCTACCGGGGACCTGATTCTAGATCATCATTCCTACCGGGGACCTGATTCTAGATCAGCATTCCTACCAGAGACCTGATTCTAGATCAGCATTCCTACCAGGGACCTGATTCTAGATCAGAATTCCTACCGGGGACCTGATTCTAGATCAGCATTCCTACCAGGGACCTGATTCTAGATCAGCATTCCTACCAGGGACCTGATTCTAGATCAGCATTCCTACCGGGACCAGATTCTAGATCAGCATTCCTACCAGGGACCTGATTCTAGATCAGCATTCCTACCAGGGACCTGATTCTAGATCAGCATTCCTACCAGGGACCTGATTCTAGATCATCATTCCTACCGGGGACCTGGATGCTAGATCAGAATTCCTACCAGGGACCTGATTCTAGATCAGCATTCCTACCAGGGACCTGATTCTAGATCAGCATTCCTACCAGGGACCTGATTCTAGATCAGCATTCCTACCGGGGACCTGGATGCTAGATCAGAATTCCTACCGGGGACCTGATTCTAGATCAGCATTCCTACCGGGGACCTGATTCTAGTGTTGCCTGGCTCAGCGAAAGCATATTCTCTATCATTTAAAATCAGAAAGAAGTGGGTCTCCTTGTGTGCTCTTAGAGGAGGCTTGAGGTTACTTCCCATTCTCCCTACTCAACTACACCAGTAGTAGGTTTCAGACAGGCTCTATAGAACTCTGTATACACATTGTACATTTAAAGCCATGGCAACAACTCGTTTCTTCAACATTTGCCCTCAAAATTGATACCCAGACTAATCCAATTAGGACATTCCCTGTTGGGACTGTTGGGAGTGCAGACTACGGTTCTGAAGTTCCCAAGTGGAGCTCCCTCATCACGTGACCATGACCGACTCATGTCTGCCACATACACACACACACCCCACCCCTCACCCCACCCATCACCCCACACCCCTATCCCCCCACGCACCCTTAAACACACACACACCCTCACAGAGATACACAAGTCCCCAAGACTGACCTTCAGTCCTCTAGGCACTATCAATTTCACTCTCTCTCTCTCTCTCTCTCTCTCTCTCTCTCTCTCTCTCTCTCTCTCTCTCTCTCTCTCTCTCTCTCTCTCTCTCTCTCTCTCTCTCTCTCTCTCTCTCTCTCTCTCTCTCTCTCTCTCTCTCTCTCTCTCTCTCTCTCATTGTGTTACCTTTTAATTAGAATAATAAGGCAATTAATTACAACACTGGTTAGGTCATAACCTACTAGACACATGACCAGCACAAGAGAGGGGATGGGTTGGGGAGTGAGGGAGGAGAGGGGCTAGGGAGGGATAATTTGGGGCAGGGATAGAGGGGCGAGGGAGGGATGGTTTGGGGCAGGGATAGAGGGGCGAGGGAGGGATGGGTTGGGGCAGAGATAGAGGGATGGGTTGGGGCAGAGAGGGATGGGTTGGGGGCAGAGATAGAGGGATGGGTTGGGGCAGAGATAGAGGGATGGGTTGGGGCAGGGATAGAGGGATGGGTTGGGGCAGGGATAGAGGGGTGGGTTGGGGGCAGGGATAGAGGGATGGGTTGGGGCAGAGATAGAGGGATGGGTTGGGGCAGGGATAGAGGGATGGGTTGGGGCAGGGATAGAGGGGTGGGTTGGGGGCAGGGATAGAGGGATGGGTTGGGGCAGAGATAGAGGGATGGGTTGGGGCAGGGATAGAGGGATGGGTTGGGGCAGGGATAGAGGGATGGGTTGGGGCAGAGAGGGATGGGTTGGGGGCAGAGAGGGATGGGTTGGGGGCAGAGAGGGATGGGTTGGGGCAGAGAGGGATGGGTTGGGGCAGAGAGGGATGGGTTGGGGCAGAGAGGGATGGGTTGGGGCAGAGATAGAGATGGGTTGGGGCAGGGATAGAGGGATGGGTTGGGGCAGGGATAGTGGGATGGGTTGGGGCAGAGAGGGATGGGTTGGGGGCAGAGAGGGATGGGTTGGGGGCAGAGAGGGATGGGTTGGGGGCAGAGAGGGATGGGTTGGGGCAGAGAGGGATGGGTTGGGGCAGAGATAGAGGGATTGGTTGGGGCAGAGATAGACGGATGGGTTGGGGCAGGGATAGAGGGATGGGTTGGGGCAGGGATAGAGGGGTGGGTTGGGGGCAGGGATAGAGGGATGGGTTGGGGCAGAGATAGAGGGATGGGTTGGGGCAGGGATAGAGGGATGGGTTGGGGCAGGGATAGAGGGATGGGTTGGGGCAGAGAGGGATGGGTTGGGGGCAGAGAGGGATGGGTTGGGGGCAGAGAGGGATGGGTTGGGGCAGAGAGGGATGGGTTGGGGCAGAGAGGGATGGGTTGGGGCAGAGATAGAGGGATGGGTTGGGGCAGGGATAGAGGGATGGGTTGGGGCAGGGATAGAGGGGTGGGTTGGGGGCAGGGATAGAGGGATGGGTTGGGGCAGAGATAGAGGGATGGGTTGGGGCAGGGATAGAGGGATGGGTTGGGGCAGGGATAGTGGGATGGGTTGGGGCAGAGAGGGATGGGTTGGGGGCAGAGAGGGATGGGTTGGGGGCAGAGAGGGATGGGTTGGGGGCAGAGAGGGATGGGTTGGGGCAGAGAGGGATGGGTTGGGGCAGAGATAGAGGGATTGGTTGGGGCAGAGATAGACGGATGGGTTGGGGCAGGGATAGAGGGATGATGGGTAACATAAAAAGATCTGGAGGGAATTACTACGTATCTCTTTCCCTCGCTCACCCCCCACCCCCTTCAATGTCGCCTCTTGTCCCTCCCTCCCTCCCTCCCTCCCTCCCTGCCAACCCTTCCATTCCTTCCATCCCACAATCCCTTGCTCCCAGCCCTCTGAAAGACAGAGTGCCCTTGCATGGTAATTATATTAGGTTGGTCCGATCATAAAACTCCAAGGAGTTTAATACCGGGGGGAGGGAAGGGGGGGTTACACTGTGTCTGAAAGCTCCGGAACCTAGCACTCCTCGTAAATAGCGTCATCATGCTAAATAAATAGCGCTAAATCAAGGGTCTGAACGGTGGGTCGGTTGCTGTGGCGAGCGGTGTGTAGTTATTTATAGGTTTCAGCCCGGGACTGGGCGCTTGGCTGGTCACGGCGATAATGCTGTCTTTATAGGTTCATATCAAAACCACCACGTCTTGACAAAAAATCTTTCTTCTGCCTTTCATTTCTCTCCATCTCTCTCTGTCTCTCTCGTTGAATATTTTCCCCATTTGTCTGTCTTGATGTCTTCTCTCTCTCTCTGGTTGTCTTGTTGAGCGTCCCCTGTCACCTGGAACATCCTACTTTCTCCACCTCTCCCGCCTGTCCCACCTCTCCCGCCTCTCCCGCCTTTTCCGCATCTCCCGCCTCTTCCGCCTCTCCCGCTTCTCCGCCTCTTCCACCTCTCCCGCATCTCCCGCCTCTTCCGCCTCTTTCGCCTCTTCCGCCTCTCCAGCTTCTCCACCTCTCCCGCCTCTTCCGCCTCTTCCGCCTGTCCCGCCTCTCCAACCTCTCCCGCCTCTCCCAACTCTCCCGCCTCTCCCACCTCTCCCGCCTCTCTCGCCTCTCCCGCCTCTTCCGCCTCTCCCGCTTCTCCACCTCTCCCGCCTCTTCCGCCTCTCCCGCCTCTTCCGCCTCTCCCGCTTCTCCAACTCTCCCGCTTCTCTGCCTCTCCCACCTCTCCTGCCTCTCTCGCCTCTCCCGCCTCTTCCGCCTCTCCCGCTTCTCCACCTCTCCCGCCGCTTCCTCCTCTCCCGCCTCTTCCGCCTCTCCCGCTTCTCCACCTCTCCCGCTTCTCCGCCTCTCCCGCCTCTCTTGCCTCTTCCGCCTCTCCCGCTTCTACACCTCTCCCTCCTCTTCCGCCTGTCCCACCTCTCCCGCCTGTCCCGCCTCTCCCGCCTGTCCCCCCTCTCCCGCCTCGCTCGCCTATCCCGCCTCTCCCGCCTCTCTCTCCTCTCACGCCTCTTCCGCATCTCCCGCCTCTCCCGCCTCTTCCGCCTGTCCCGCCTCTCCCGCCTGTCCCGCCTCTCCCGCCTCTTCCGCCTCTCCCGCCTCTCCCACCTCTTCCGCCTCTCCCGCTTCTCCCGCCTCTCCCGCCTTTTCCGCATCTTCCGCCTCTTCCGCCTCTCCCGCCTCTCCCGCCTGTCCCGCCTCTTCCGCCTCTTCCGCCTGTCCCGCCTGTCCCGCCTCTCCCGCCTTTTCCGCACCTTCCACCTCTCCCGCCTCCCCGCCTTTTCCGCATCTTCCACCTCTCCCGCTTCTCCCGCCTTTTCCGCCTCTTCCGCCTCTCCCGCATCTCCCGCCTCTCCCGCCTCTTCCGCCTCTTCAGCTTCTCCACCTCTCCCGCTTCTCCCGCCTCTTCCGCCTCTCCCGCCTGTCCCGCCTCTCCCGCCTCTTCCGCCTGTCCCGCCTCTCCAACCTCTCCCTCCTGTCCCACCTCTCCCGCCTCTCCCACCTCTCCCGCCTCTCTCGCCTCTCCCGCCTCTTCCGCCTCTCCCTCTTCTCCAGCTCTCCCGCCTCTTCCGCCTCTACCGCCTCTTCCGCCTCTCCCGCTTCTCCACCTCTCCCGCTTCTCTGCCTCTCCCGCCTCTTCCGCCTCTAACGCTTCTACACCTCTCCCGCCTCTTCCGCCTGTCCCACCTCTCCCGCCTGTCCCGCCTCTCCCGCCTCTCCCCCCTCTCCCGCCTCTCCCGCCTTTTCTGCCTCTTCCGCCTCTTCCGTCTCTCCCGCTTCTCCCGCCTCTCCCGCCTTTTCCGCATCTCCCGCCTCTTCCGCCTCTCCCGCCTGTCCCACCTCTTCCGCCTCTTCCGCCTGTCCCGCCTCTCCCACCTCTCCCGCCTGTCCCGGCTCTCCCACCTCTCCCGCCTTTTCCGCACCTTCCACCTCTCCCGCCTCCCCGCCTTTTCCGCATCTTCCACCTCTCCCGCTTCTCCCGCCTTTTCCGCCTCTTCCGCCTCTCCCGCTTCTCCACCTCTCCCGCCTCTCCCGCCTTTTCTGCATCTTCCGCCTCTTCCGCCTGTCCCGCCTCTCACGCCTTTTCCGCCTCTCCCGCCTCACCCGCCTCTTCCGCCTGTCCCGCCTCTCCCACCTCTCCCTCCTGTCCCGCCTGTTCCGCCTCTTCCGCCTGTCCCGCCTCTCCCACCTCTCCCTCCTGTCCCGCCTCTTACGCCTCTCCCGCTTTTCCGCCTCTCACGCCTCTCCGCCTCTCCCGCCTCTTCCGCCTCTCCTGCTTCTCCACCTCTCCCGCTTCTCCGCCTCTCCCGCCTCTTCCGCCTCTCCCGCTTCTCCCGCCTCTCCCGCCTTTTCCGCATCTCCCGCCTCTTCCGCCTCTCCCGCCTGTCACGCCTCTTCCGCCTCTTCCGCCTGTCCCGCCTCTCCCACCTGTCCCACCTCTCCCACCTCTCCCGCCTTTTCCGCACCTTCCACCTCTCCCGCTTCTCCCGCCTTTTCCGCCTCTTCCGCCTCTCCCGCTTCTCCGCCTCTTCCACCTCTCCAGCTTCTCCACCTCTTCCGCCTCTCTCGCCTCTTCCGCCTCTCCCGCCTGTCCCGCCTCTTCCGCCTCTTCCGCCTGTCCCGCCTCTCCCACCTGTCCCACCTCTCCCGCCTCCCCGCCTTTTCCGCATCTTCCACCTCTCCCGCTTCTCCCGCCTTTTCCGCCTCTTCCGCCTCTCCCGCATCTCCCGCCTCTCCCGCCTCTTCCGCCTCTTCAGCTTCTCCACCTCTCCCGCTTCTCCCGCCTCTTCCGCCTCTCCCGCCTGTCCCGCCTCTCCCGCCTCTTCCGCCTGTCCCGCCTCTCCAACCTCTCCCTCCTGTCCCACCTCCCGCCTCTTCCGCCTCTCCCTCTTCTCCAGCTCTCCCGCCTCTTCCGCCTCTCCCGCCTCTTCCGCCTCTCCCGCTTCTCCACCTCTCCCGCTTCTCTGCCTCTCCCGCCTCTTACGCCTCTAACGCTTCTACACCTCTCCCGCCTCTTCCGCCTGTCCCACCTCTCCCGCCTGTCCCGCCTCTCCCGCCTCTCCCCCCTCTCCCGCCTCTCCCGCCTTTTCTGCCTCTTCCGCCTCTTCCGTCTCTCCCGCTTTTCCGCCTCTCCCGCCTCTTCCGCCTCTTCCGCCTCTCCCACCTCTCCCGTCTGTCCCGCCTCTTCCACCTCTCCCGCTTTTCCGCCTCTCCCGCCTCTTCCACCTCTCCCGCCTCTTCCGCCTCTCCCATCCTCTTCCGCCTCTCCCGCTTCTCCGCCTCTCCCACCTCTTCCGCCTCTCCCGCCTCTTCCACCTCTCCCGCCTCTCCCGCTTTTCCGCCTCTCCCGCCTCTTCCACCTCTCCCGCCTCTTCCGTCTCTCCCGCCTCTTCCGCCTGTCCCGCCTCTCCCACCTCTCCCGCCTGTCCCGCCTCTCCCACCTCTCCCGCCTTTTCCGCACCTTCCACCTCTCCCGCCTCCCCGCCTTTTCCGCATCTTCCACCTCTCCCGCTTCTCCCGCCTTTTCCGCCTCTTCCGCCTCTCCCGCTTCTCCACCTCTCCCGCCTCTCCCGCCTTTTCTGCATCTTCCGCCTCTTCCGCCTGTCCCGCCTCTCACGCCTTTTCCGCCTCTCCCGCCTCACCCGCCTCTTCCGCCTGTCCCGCCTCTCCCACCTCTCCCTCCTGTCCCGCCTGTTCCGCCTCTTCCGCCTGTCCCGCCTCTCCCACCTCTCCCTCCTGTCCCGCCTCTTACGCCTCTCCCGCTTTTCCGCCTCTCACGCCTCTCCGCCTCTCCCGCCTCTTCCGCCTCTCCTGCTTCTCCACCTCTCCCGCTTCTCCGCCTCTCCCGCCTCTTCCGCCTCTCCCGCTTCTCCCGCCTCTCCCGCCTTTTCCGCATCTCCCGCCTCTTCCGCCTCTCCCGCCTGTCCCGCCTCTTCCGCCTCTTCCGCCTGTCCCGCCTCTCCCACCTGTCCCACCTCTCCCACCTCTCCCGCCTTTTCCGCACCTTCCACCTCTCCCGCTTCTCCCGCCTTTTACGCCTCTTCCGCCTCTCCCGCTTCTCCGCCTCTTCCACCTCTCCAGCTTCTCCACCTCTCCCGCCTCTCTCGCCTCTTCCGCCTCTCCCGCCTGTCCCGCCTCTTCCGCCTCTTCCGCCTGTCCCGCCTCTCCAATCTCTCCCTCCTGTCCCACCTATCCCGCCTGTCCCGCCTCTTCCGCCTCTCCCGCTTTTCCGCCTCTCCCGCCTCTTCCGCCTCTTCCGCCTCTCCCACCTCTCCCGTCTGTCCCGCCTCTTCCACCTCTCCCGCTTTTCCGCCTCTCCCGCCTCTTCCACCTCTCCCGCCTCTTCCGCCTCTCCCATCCTCTTCCGCCTCTCCCGCTTCTCCGCCTCTCTCACCTCTTCCGCCTCTCCCGCCTCTTCCCCCTCTCCCGCCTCTCCCGCTTTTCCGCCTCTCCCGCCTCTTCCACCTCTCCCGCCTCTTCCGTCTCTCCCGCCTCTTCCGCCTCTCCCGCTTCTCCGCCTCTCCCAACTCTTCCGCCTCTCCCGCCTCTTCCGCCTCTCCCGCCTCTTCCGCCTGTCCCAACTCTCTCGCCTATCCCGCCTCTCCCGCCTGTCCGCCTCTCCCGCCTCTTCCGCCTGTCCCGCCTCTTCTGCCTGTCCCGCCTCTCCCACCTCTCCCTCCTGTCCCACCTCTCCCGCTTCTCCGCCTCTCCCGCCTCTTCCGCCTCTCCCGCCTCTTCCGCCTCTCCAGCTTCTCCACCTCTCCCACCTCTCCCGCCTCTTCCACCTCTTCCGACTGTCCCGCCTCTCCCCCCTCTCCCTCCTGTCCCACCCCTTCCGCCTCTCCCGCTTTTCCGCCTCTCCCGCCTCTCCCGCCTCTTCCGCCTCTTCCGCCTCTCCTGCTTCTCCACCTCTCCCGCTTCTCCGCCTCTCCCGCCTCTCCCGCCTCTTCCGCCTCTCCCGCCTCTCCCCCCTCTCCCGCCTCCCTTGCCTATCCCGCCTCTCCCGCCTCTCTCCCTCTCCCGCCTCTCCCACCTCTTCCGCCTCTCCTGACTCTCCCTCCTGCTTCTCCACCTCTCCCGCTTCTCCGCCTCTCCCGCCTCTTCCGCCTCTCCCGCTTCTCCCGCCTCTCCCGCCTTTTCCGCATCTCCCGCCTCTTCCGCCTCTCCCGCCTGTCCCGCCTCTTCCGCCTCTTCCGCCTGTCCCGCCTCTCCCACCTGTCCCACCTCTCCCACCTCTCCCGCCTTTTCCGCACCTTCCAACTCTCCCGCTTCTCCCGCCTTTTCCGCCTCTTCCGCCTCTCCCGCTTCTCCGCCTCTTCCACCTCTCCAGCTTCTCCACCTCTCCCGCCTCTCTCGCCTCTTCCGCCTCTCCCGCCTGTCCCGCCTCTTCCGCCTCTTCCGCCTGTCCCGCCTCTCCAATCTCTCCCTCCTGTCCCACCTATCCCGCCTGTCCCGCCTCTTCCGCCTCTCCCGCTTTTCCGCCTCTCCCGCCTCTTCCGCCTCTTCCGCCTCTCACACCTCTCCCGTCTGTCCCGCCTCTTCCACCTCTCCCGCTTTTCCGCCTCTCCCGCCTCTTCCACCTCTCCCGCCTCTTCCGCCTCTCCCGCCTCTTCCCCCTCTCCCGCCTCTCCCGCTTTTCCGCCTCTCCCGCCTCTTCCACCTCTCCCGCCTCTTCCGTCTCTCCCGCCTCTTCCGCCTCTCCCGCTTCTCCGCCTCTCCCAACTCTTCCGCCTCTCCCGCCTCTTCCGCCTCTCCCGCCTCTTCCGCCTGTCCCAACTCTCTCGCCTATCCCGCCTCTCCCGCCTGTCCGCCTCTCCCGCCTCTTCCGCCTGTCCCGCCTCTTCTGCCTGTCCCGCCTCTCCCACCTCTCCCTCCTGTCCCACCTCTCCCGCTTCTCCGCCTCTCCCGCCTCTTCCGCCTCTCCCGCCTCTTCCGCCTCTCCAGCTTCTCCACCTCTCCCACCTCTCCCGCCTCTTCCACCTCTTCCGACTGTCCCGCCTCTCCCCCCTCTCCCTCCTGTCCCACCCCTTCCGCCTCTCCCGCTTTTCCGCCTCTCCCGCCTCTCCCGCCTCTTCCGCCTCTTCCGCCTCTCCTGCTTCTCCACCTCTCCCGCTTCTCCGCCTCTCCCGCCTCTCCCGCCTCTTCCGCCTCTCCCGCCTCTCCCCCCTCTCCCGCCTCCCTTGCCTATCCCGCCTCTCCCGCCTCTCTCCCTCTCCCGCCTCTCCCACCTCTTCCGCCTCTCCTGACTCTCCCGCCTCTTCCGCCTCTCCCGCTTCTCCCACCTCTCCGCCTGTCCCGCCTTTTCCGCATCTTCCGCCTCTCCCGTTTCCACGCCTCTCCCGCCTTTTCCGCATCTTCCGCCTCTTCCGCCTCTCCCGCTTCTCCGCCTCTTCAGCCTCTTCCGCCTGTCCCGCCTCTCCCGCTTCTCCACCTCTCCCGCTTCTCCGCCTCTCCCGCCTCTTCCGCCTCTCCCGCCTCTTCCGCCTCTCCCGCTTCTCCACCTCTCCCGCCTCTCCCCCCTCTCACGCCTCCCTTGCCTATCCCGCCTCTCCCGCCTCTCTCTCCTCTCCCGCCTCTCCCACCTCTTCCGCCTCTCCCGCCTCTTCCGCCTCTCCCGCCTCTTCCGCCTCTCCTGCTTCTCCACCTCTCCCGCTTCTCCGCCTCTTCAGCCTCTTCCGGCTCTTCTGCCTGTCCCGCCTCTCCCACCTCTCCCTCCTGTCCCGCCTCTTCCGCCTCTCCCGCTTTTCCGCCTCTCCCGCCTCTTCCGCCTCTCCCGCCTCTTCCGCCTCTCCTGCTTCTCCACATCTTCCGCCTCTCCCGCCTCTCCCGCCTGTCCCGGCTTTTCCGCATCTTCCGCCTCTTCCGCATCTTCCGCCTGTCCCGCCTCTCCTGCTTTTCCGCCTCTCCCGCCTCTTCCGCCTCTCCTGCCTCTTCCGCCTCTCCTGCTTCTCCACCTCTCCCGCTTCTCCGCCTCTCCCGCCTTTTCCGCATCTTCCGCCTCTTCCGCCTCTCCCGCTTCTCCGCCTCTTCAGCCTCTTCCGCCTGTCCCGCCTCTCCCGCCTCTCCCGCCTGTTCCGCCTCTCCCGCCTCTCCCGCCTGTCCCTCCTTTTCCGCATCTTCCGCCTCTTCCGCCTCTTCTGCCTGTCCCGCCTATCCCGCCTGTCCCGCCTCTCTCGCCTATCCCGCCTCTCCCGCCTCTCCGCCTCTCCCGCCTCTCCCGCCTCTCCCGCCTGTCCCGCCTCTTCCGCCTGTCCCGTCTCTCCCACCTCTCCCTCCTGTCCCACCTCTCCCGCTTCTCCGCCTCTCCCGCCTCTCCCGCCTCTTCCGCCTCTCCCGCCTCTTCCGCCTCTCCAGCTTCTCCACCTCTCCCACCTCTCCCGCCTCTTCCGCCTCTTCCGACTGTCCCGCCTCTCCCCCCTCTCCCTCCTGTCGCACCCCTTCCGCCTCTCCCGCTCTTCCGCCTCTCCCGCCTCTTCCGCCTCTTCCGCCTCTCCTGCTTCTCCACCTCTCCCGCCTCTCCCGCCTCTCCCCCCTCTCCCGCCTCCCTTGCCTATCCCGCCTCTCCCGCCTCTCTCCCTCTCCCGCCTCTCCCACCTCTTCCGCCTCTCCCGACTCTCCCGCCTCTTCCGCCTCTCCCGCTTCTCCCACCTCTCCGCCTGTCCCGCCTTTTCTGCATCTTCCGCCTCTCCCGCTTCCACGCCTCTCCCGCCTTTTCCGCATCTTCCGCCTCTTCCGCCTCTCCCGCTTCTCCACCTCTTCAGCCTCTTCCGCCTGTCCCGCCTCCCCTGCTTCTCCACCTCTCCCGCTTCTCCGCCTCTCCCGCCTCTTCCGCCTCCCCCGCCTCTTCCGCCTCTCCCGCTTCTCCACCTCTCCCGCCTCTCCCCCCTCTCCCGCCTCCCTTGCCTATCTCTCCCGCTTCTCCCACCTCTCCGCCTGTCCCGCCTTTTCCGCATCTTCCGCCTCTCCCGCTTCCACGCCTCTCCCGCCTTTTCCGCATCTTCCGCCTCTTCCGCCTCTCCCGCTTCTCCGCCTCTTCAGCCTCTTCCGCTTGTCCCGCCTCTCCTGCTTCTCCACCTCTCCCGCTTCTCCGCCTCTCCCGCCTCTTCCGCCTCTCCCGCTTCTCCACCTCTCCCGCCTCTCCCGCCTCTCCCCCCTCTCCCGCCTCCCTTGCCTATCTCTCCCGCCTCTCCCACCTCTCCCACCTCTCCCGCCTCTTCCGCCTCTTCCGACTGTCCCGCCTCTCCCCCCTCTCCCTCCTGTCCCACCCCTTCCGCCTCTCCCGCTTTTCCGCCTCTCCCGCCTCTTCCGCCTCTTCCGCCTCTCCTGCTTCTCCACCTCTCCCGCCTATCCCGCCTCTCCCGCCTCTCTCCCTCTCCCGCCTCTCCCACCTCTTCCGCCTCTCCCGACTCTCCCGCCTTTTCCGCCTCTCCCGCTTCTGCCACCTCTCCGCCTTTTCCGCATCTTCCGCCTCTCCCGCTTCCACGCCTCTCCCGCCTTTTCCGCATCTTCCGCCTCTTCCGCCTCTCCCGCTTCTCCGCCTCTTCAGCCTCTTCCGCTTGTCCCGCCTCTCCTGCTTCTCCACCTCTCCCGCTTCTCCGCCTCTCCCGCCTCTTCCGCCTCTCCCGCTTTTCCGCCTCTCCCGCCTCTCCCGCCTCTCCCCCCTCTCCCGCCTCCCTTGCCTATCCCTCCTCTCCCGCCTCTCTCTCCTCTCCCGCCTCTCCCACCTCTTCCGCCTGTCCCGCCTCTCCCACCTCTCCCTCCTGTCCCGCCTCTTCCGCCTCTCCCGCTTTTCCGCCTCTCCCGCCTCTTCCGCCTCTCCCGCCTCTTCCGCCTCTCCTGCTTCTCCACATCTTACGCCTCTCCCGCCTCTCCCGCCTGTCCCGGCTTTTCCGCATCTTCCGCCTCTTCCGCCTCTTCCGCCTGTCCCGCCTCTCCTGCTTTTCCGCCTCTCCCGCCTCTTCCGCCTCTCCCGCCTCTTCCGCCTCTCCTGCTTCTCCACCTCTCCCGCTTCTCCGCCTCTCCCGCCTTTTCCGCATCTTCCGCCTCTTCCGCCTCTCCCGCTTCTCCGCCTCTTCAGCCTCTACCGCCTGTCCCGCCTCTCCCGCCTGTTCCGCCTCTCCCGCCTCTCCCGCCTGTCCCGCCTGTCCCGCCTTTTCCGCATCTTCCGCCTCTCCCGCCTGTCCCGCCTCTTCCGCCTCTCCCGCCTGTCCCACCTCTCCCTCCTGTCCCGCCTCTTCCACCTCTCCCGCTTTTCCACCTCTCCCGCCTCTTCCGCCTCTCCCGCCTCTTCCGCCTCTCCTGCTTCTCCACATCTTCCGCCTCTTCCGCCTCTCCCGCTTCTCCCACCTCTCTCCTCTCCCGCCTCTCCCGCCTCTCCTGCTTCTCCACCTCTCCCGCTTCTCCGCCTCTCCCGCCTCATCCGCCTCTTCCGACTGTCTCGCCTCTCCCCCCTCTCCCTCCTGTCCCGCCTCTTCCGCCTCTCCCGCTTTTCCGCCTCTCCCGCCTCTTCCGCCTCTCCCGCCTCTTCCGCCTCTTCCGCCTCTCCTGCTTCTCCACCTCTCCCGCTTCTCCGCCTCTCCCGCCTCTCCCGCCTCTCCCGCCTCTTCCGCCTCTCCCGCCTCTCCCCCCTCTCCCGCCTCCCTTGCCTATCCCGCCTCTCCCGCCTCTCTCCCTCTCCCGCCTCTCCCACCTCTTACGCCTCTCCCGACTCTCCCGCCTCTTCCGCCTCTCCCGCTTCTCCCACCTCTCCGCCTGTCCAGCCTTTTCCGCATCTTCCGCCTCTCCCGCTTCTCCGACTCTTCACCCTCTTCCTCCTGTCCCGCCTGTTCCGCCTCTACCGCCTCTCCCGCCTCTCCCGCCTGTCCCGCCTCTTCCGCCTCTCCCGCTTTTCCGCCTCTCCCGCCTCTTCCGCCTCTTCCGCCTCTCCCACCTCTCCCGTCTGTCCCGCCTCTTCCACCTCTCCCGCTTTTCCGCCTCTCCCGCCTCTTCCACCTCTCCCACCTCTTCCGCCTCTCCCGACTCTCCCGCCTCTTCCGCCTCTCCCGCCTCTCCCGCTTCTCCCACCTCTCCGCCTGTCCCGCCTTTTCCGCATCTTCCGCCTCTCCCGCTTCTCCGACTCTTCACCCTCTTCCTCCTGTCCCGCCTGTTCCGCCTCTACCGCCTCTCCCGCCTGTCCCGCCTCTTCCGCCTCTCCCGCTTTTCCGCCTCGCCCGCCTCTTCCGCCTCTTCCGCCTCTCCCACCTCTCCCGTCTGTCCCGCCTCTTCCACCTCTACCGCTTTTCCGCCTCTCCCGCCTCTTCCACCTCTCCCATCCTCTTCCGCCTCTCCAGCTTCTCCGCCTCTCCCACCTCTTCCGCCTCTCCCGCCTCTTCCGCCTCTCCCGCTTCTCCCGCCTCTCCCGCTTCTCCACCTCACCGCCTCTTCCGCCTGTCCCACCTCTCCCGCCTCTCCCGCTTTTCCGCCTCTCCCGCCTCTTCCGCCTCTTCCGCCTCTCCCACCTCTCCCGTCTGTCCCGCCTCTTCCACCTCTCCCGCCTCTTCCACCTCTCCCGCCTCTTCCGCCTCTCCAATCCTCTTCCGCCTCTCCCGCTTCTCCGCCTCTCCCACCTCTTCCTCCTCTCCCGCCTCTTCCGCCTCTCCCGCTTCTCCACCTCACCCGCCTCTTCCACCTGTCCCACCTCTCCCGCCTCTCTCCCCCCTCTCCCGCCTCTCCCGCTTTTCCGCCTCTCCCACCTCTTCCGCCTCTCCCGCTTCTCCACCTCTCCCGCCTCTCCCCCCTCTCACGCCTCCCTTGCCTATCCCGCCTCTCCCGCCTCTCTCTCCTCTCCCGCCTCTCCCACCTCTTCCGCCTCTCCCGACTCTCCCGCCTCTTCCGCCTCTCCCGCCTCTTCCGCCTCTCCTGCTTCTCCACCTCTCCCGCTTCTCCGCCTCTTCAGCCTCTTCCGGCTCTTCTGCCTGTCCCGCCTCTTCCGCCTCTCCCGCCTGTCCCGGCTTTTCCGCATCTTCCGCCTCTTCCGCATCTTCCGCCTGTCCCGCCTCTCCTGCTTTTCCGCCTCTCCCGCCTCTTCCGCCTCTCCCGCCTCTTCCGCCTCTCCCGCTTCTCCGCCTCTCCCGCCTTTTCCGCATCTTCCGCCTCTTCCGCCTCTCCCGCTTCTCCGCCTCTTCAGCCTCTTCCGCCTGTCCCTTTCTCCCGCCTCTCCCGCCTGTTCCGCCTCTCCCGCCTCTCCCGCCTGTCCCGCCTTTTCCGCATCTTCCGCCTCTTCCGCCTCTTCCGCCTGTCCCGCCTGTCCCGCCTCTCTCGCCTATCCCGCCTCTCCCGCCTCTCCGCCTCTCCCGCCTCTCCCGCCTCTCCCGCCTGTCCCGCCTCTTCCGCCTGTCCCGCCTCTCCCACCTCTCCCTCCTGTCCCACCTCTCCCGCTTCTCCGCCTCTCCCGCCTCTCCCGCCTCTTCCGCCTCTCCCGCCTCTCCAGCTTCTCCACCTCTCCCACCTCTCCCGCCTCTTCCGCCTCTTCCGACTGTCCCGCCTCTCCCCCCTCTCCCTCCTGTCCCACCCCTTCCGCCTCTCCCGCTCTTCCGCCTCTCCCGCCTCTTCCGCCTCTTCCGCCTCTCCTGCTTCTCCACCTCTCCCGCCTCTCCCGCCTCTCCCCCCTCTCCCGCCTCCCTTGCCTATCCCGCCTCTCCCGCCTCTCTCCCTCTCCCGCCTCTCCCACCTCTTCCGCCTCTCCCGACTCTCCCGCCTCTTCCGCCTCTCCCGCTTCTCCCACCTCTCCGCCTGTCACGCCTTTTCCGCATCTTCCGCCTCTCCCGCTTCCACGCCTCTCCCGCCTTTTCCGCATCTTCCGCCTCTTCCGCCTCTCCCGCTTCTCCGCCTCTTCAGCCTCTTCCGCCTGTCCCGCCTCCCCTGCTTCTCCACCTCTCCCGCTTCTCCGCCTCTCCCGCCTCTTCCGCCTCGCCCGCCTCTTCCGCCTCTCCCGCTTCTCCACCTCTCCCGCCTCTCCCGCCTCTCCCGCCTCTCCCGCCTGTCCCGCCTCTTCCGCCTGTCCCGCCTCTCCCACCTCTCCCTCCTGTCCCACCTCTCCCGCTTCTCCGCCTCTCCCGCCTCTTCCGCCTCTCAAGCCTCTTCCGCCTCTCCAGCTTCTCCACCTCTCCCACCTCTCCCGCCTCTTCCGCCTCTTCCGACTGTCCCGCCTCTCCCCCCTCTCCCTCCTGTCCCACCCCTTCCGCCTCTCCCGCTTTTCCGCCTCTCCCGCCTCTTCCGCCTCTTCCGCCTCTCCTGCTTCTCCACCTCTCCCGCCTCTCCCGCCTCTCCCCCCTCTCCCGCCTCCCTTGCTTATCCCGCCTCTCCCGCCTCTCTCCCTCTCCCGCCTCTCCCACCTCTTCCGCCTCTCCCGACTCTCCCGCCTTTTCCGCCTCTCCCGCTTCTCCCACCTCTCCGCCTGTCCCGCCTTTTCCGCATCTTCCGCCTCTCCCGCTTCCACGCCTCTCCCGCCTTTTCCGCATCTTCCGCCTCTTCCGCCTCTCCCGCTTCTCCGCCGCTTCAGCCTCTTCCGCCTGTCCCGCCTCCCCTGCTTCTCCACCTCTTCCGCCTCCCCCGCCTCTTCCGCCTCTCCCGCTTCTCCACCTCTCCCGCCTCTCCCGCCTCTCCCCCCTCTCCCGCCTCCCTTGCCTATCTCTCCCGCTTCTCCCACCTCTCCGCCTGTCCCGCCTTTTCCGCATCTTCCGCCTCTCCCGCTTCCACGCCTCTCCCGCCTTTTCCGCATCTTCCGCCTCTTCCGCCTCTCCCGCTTCTCCGCCTCTTCAGCCTCTTCCGCTTGTCCCGCCTCTCCTGCTTCTCCACCTCTCCCGCTTCTCCGCCTCTCCCGCCTCTTCCGCCTCTCCCGCTTTTCCGCCTCTCCCGCCTCTCCCGCCTCTCCCCCCTCTCCCGCCTCCTTTGCCTATCCCTCCTCTCCCGACTCTCTCTCCTCTCCCGCCTCTCCCACCTCTTCCGCCTGTCCCGCCTCTCCCACCTCTCCCTCCTGTCCCGCCTCTTCCGCCTCTCCCGCTTATCCGCCTCTCCCGCCTCTTCCGCCTCTCCCGCCTCTTCCGCCTCTCCTGCTTCTCCACATCTTCCGCCTCTCCCGCCTCTCCCGCCTGTCCCGGCTTTTCCGCATCTTCCGCCTCTTCCGCCTCTTCCGCCTGTCCCGCCTCTCCTGCTTTTCCGCCTCTCCCGCCTCTTCCGCCTCTCCCGCCTCTTCCGCCTCTCCTGCTTCTCCACCTCTCCCGCTTCTCCGCCTCTCCCGCCTTTTCCGCATCTTCCGCCTCTTCCGCCTCTCCTGCTTCTCCGCCTCTTCAGCCTCTTCCGCCCGTCCCGCCTCTCCCGCCTCTCCCGCCTGTTCCGCCTCTCCCGCCTCTTCCGCCTCTCCTGCTTCTCCACATCTTCCGCCTCTCCCGCCTCTTCCTCCTCTCCCGCTTCTCCCACCTCTCTCTCCTCTCCCGCCTCTCCCGCCTCTCCACCTCTCCCGCTTCTCCGCCTCTCCCGCCTCCTCCGCCTCTTCCGACTGTCTCTTCTCTCCCCCCTCTCCCTCCTGTCCCGCCTCTTCCGCCTCTTCCGCCTCTCCTGCTTCTCCACCTCTCCTGCTTCTCCGCCTCTCCCGCCTCTTCCGCCTCTCCCGCCTCTCCCCCCTCTCCCGCCTCCCTTGCCTATCCCGCCTCTCCCGCCTCTCTCCCTCTCCCGCCTCTCCCACCTCTTACGCCTCTCCCGACTCTACCGCCTCTTCCGCCTCTCCCGCTTCTCCCACCTCTCCGCCTGTCCCGCCTTTTCCGCATCTTCCGCCTCTCCCGCTTCTCCGACTCTTCACCCTCTTCCTCCTGTCCCGCCTGTTCCGCCTCTACCGCCTCTCCCGCCTGTCCCGCCTCTTCCGCCTCTCCCGCTTTTCCGCCTCTCCCGCCTCTTCCGCCTCTTCCGCCTCTCCCACCTCTCCCGTCTGTCCCGCCTCTTCCACCTCTCCCGCTTTTCTGCCTCTCCCGCCTCTTCCACCTCTCCCATCCTCTTCCGCCTCTCCCGCTTCTCCGCCTCTCCCACCTCTTCCGCCTCTCCCGCCTCTTCCGCCTCTCCCGCCTCTCCCGCTTCTCCCGCCTCTCCCGCTTCTCCACCTCACCCGCCTCTTCCGCCTGTCCCACCTCTCCCGCCTCTCCCCCCTCTCCCGCCTCTCCCGCTCTTCCGCCTCTCCCGCCTCTTCCGCCTCTTCCGCCTCTCCCACCTCTCCCGTCTGTCCCGCCTCTTCCACCTCTCCCGCTTTTCCGCCTCTCCCGCCTCTTCCACCTCTCCCGCCTCTTCCGCCTCTCCCATCCTCTTCCGCCTCTCCCGCCTCTTCCGCCTCTCCCGCTTCTCCCACCTCTCTCTCCTCTCCCGCCTCTCCCGCCTCTCCTGCTTCTCCACCTCTCCCGCTTCTCCGCCTCTTCCGCCTCTTCCGACTGTCTTGCCTCTCCCCCCTCTCCCTCCTGTTCCGCCTCTCCCGCTTTTCCGCCTCTCCCGCCTCTTCCGCCTCTTCCGCCTCTCCTGCTTCTCCACCTCTCCCGCTTCTCCGCCTCTCCCGCCTCTCCCGCCTCTCCCGCCTCTTCCGCCTCTCCCGCCTCTCCCCCCTCTCCCGCCTCCCTTGCCTATCCCGCCACTCCCGCCTCTCTCCCTCTCCCGCCTCTCCCACCTCTTCCGCCTCTCCCGACTCTCCCGCCTCTTCCGCCTCTCCCGCTTCTCCCACCTCTCCGCCTGTCCCGCCTTTTCCGCATCTTCCGCCTCTCCCGCTTCTCCGACTCTTCACCCTCTTCCTCCTGTCCCGCCTGTTCCGCCTCTGCCGCCTCTCCCGCCTGTCCCGCCTCTTCCGCCTCTCCCGCTTTTCCGCCTCTCCCACCTCTCCCGTCTGTCCCGCCTCTTCCACCTCTACCGCTTTTCCGCCTCTCCCGCCTCTTCCACCTCTCCCATCCTCTTCCGCCTCTCCAGCTTCTCCGCCTCTCCCACCTCTTCCGCCTCTCCCGCCTCTTCCGCCTCTCCCGCCTCTCCCGCTTCTCCCGCCTCTCCCGCTTCTCCACCTCACCCGCCTCTTCCGCCTGTCCCGCCTCTCCCGCCTCTCCCGCTTTTCCGCCTCTCCCGCTTCTCCACCTCACCCGCCTCTTCCGCCTGTCCCACCTCTCCCGCCTCTCCCGCTTTTCCGCCTCTCCCGCCTCTTCCGCCTCTTCCGCCTCTCCCACCTCTCCCGTCTGTCCCGCCTCTTCCACCTCTCCCGCCTCTTCCACCTCTCCCGCCTCTTCCGCCTCTCCAATCCTCTTCCGCCTCTCCCGCTTCTCCGCCTCTCCCACCTCTTCCGCCTCTCCCGCCTCTTCCGCCTCTCCCACTTCTCCACCTCACCCGCCTCTTCCACCTGTCCCACCTCTCCCGCCTCTCCCCCCTCTCCCGCCTCTCACGCTTTTCCGCCTCTCCCACCTCTTCCGCCTCTCCCGCCTCTTCCGCCTCTCCCGCTTCTCCACCTCACTCGCCTCTTCCGCCTGTCCCACCTCTCCCGCCTCTCCCCCCTCTCCCGCCTCTCCTGCTTTTCCGCCTCTCCCGCCTCTTCCACCTCTCCCGCCTCTCCCGCCTCTTCCACCTCTCCCGCCTCTCCCGCCTCTTCCGTCTCTCCCGCCTCTTCCGCCTCTCCCGCTTCTCCGCCTCTCCCACCTCTTCCGCCTGTCCCGCCTCTTCCGCCTGTCCCACCTCTCTCGCCTATCCCGCCTCTCCCGCCTCTCCGCCTCTCCCGCCTCTTCCGCCTCTCCCGCCTGTCCCGCCTCTTCCGCCTCTTCCGCCTTTCCCGCCTCTCCCACATCTCCCTCCTGTCCCACCTCTCCCGCTTCTCCGCCTCTCCCGCCTCTTCCGCCTCTCCCTCCTCTTCCGCCTCTCCAGCTTCTCCACCTCTCCCGCCTCTCTCCCTCTCCCGCCTCTCCCACCTCTTCCGCCTCTCCCGACTCTCCCGCCTCTTCTGCCTCTCCCACCTCTCCGCCTGTCCCGCCTTTTCCGCCTCTTCAGCCTCTTACTCCTCTCCCGCCTCTCCCGCCTGTTCCGCCTCTGCCGCCTCTACCGCCACTCCCGCATCTTCCGCCTCTTCCGCCTCTCCCGCGCCTCCCGCTTCTCCACCTCTTCCGCTACTCCCGCTTCGCCCGCCTCTCCCGCCTCTTCCACCTCTCCCGCCTCTTCTGCCTGTCCCACCTCTCCCGCCTCTCCCCCCTCTCCCGCCTCTCTCGCCTCTCCCGCCTCTCTCTCCTCTCCCGCCTCTCCCGCCTCTTCCGCCTCTCCTGCCTCTTCCGCCTCTTCCGCCTCTCCCGCTTCTCCCGCCTCTTCCGCCTCTCCCGCTTCTCCCGCCTCTCCTGCCTATTCCGCCTCTCCCGCCTCTCCCTCCTGTCCCGCCTCTTCCGCCTCTCCCGCTTTTCCGCCTCTCCCGCCTCTTCCGCCTCTTCCGCCTCTCCTGCTTCTCCACCTCTCCCGCTTCTCCGCCTCTCCCGCCTCTCCCGCCTCTTCCGCCTCTCCCGCCTCTCCCCCCTCTCCCGCCTCCCTTGCCTATCCCGCCTCTCCCGCCTCTCTCCATCTCCCGCCTCTCCCACCTCTTCCGCCTCTCCCGACTCTCCCACCTCTTCCGCCTCTCCCGCTTCTCCCACCTCTCCGCCTGTCCCGCCTTTTCCGCATCTTCCGCCTCTCCCGCTTCTCCGCCTCTTCACCCTCTTCCTCCTGTCCCGCCTGTTCCGCCTCTACCGCCTCTCCCGCCTGTCCCGCCTCTTCCGCCTCTCCCGCTTTTCCGCCTCTCCCGCCTCTTCCGCCTCTTCCGCCTCTCCCACCTCTCCCGTCTGTACCGCCTCTTCCACCTCTCCTGCTTTTCCGCCTCTCCCGCCTCTTCCACCTCTCCCGCCTCTTCCGCCTCTCCCATCCTCTTCCGCCTCTCCCGCTTCTCCGCCTCTCCCACCTCTTCCGCCTCTCCCGCCTCTTCCGCCTCTCCCGCCTCTCCCGCTTCTCCACCTCACACGCCTCTTCCGCCTCTCCCCCCTCTCCCGCCCCTCCCGCTTTTCCGCCTCTCCCGCCTCTTCCGCCTCTCCCGCCTCTTCCGTCTCTCCCGCCTCTTCCGCCTCTCCCGCTTCTCCGCCTCTCCCACCTCTTCCGCCTCTCCCGCCTCTCCCGCCTCTTCCGCCTCTCCCGCCTCTTCCGCCTATCCCGCCTCTCCCGCCTCTCCGCTTCTCACGCCTCTTCCGCCTCTCCCGCCTGTCCCGCCTCTTCCGCCTCTTCCGCCTGTCCCGCCTCTCCCGCCTCTTCATCCTCTCCCGCTTCTCCACCTCACTCGCCTCTTCCGCCTGTCCCACCTCTCCCGCCTCTCCCCCCTCTCCCGCCTCTCCTGCTTTTCCGCCTCTCCCGCCTCTTCCACCTCTCCCGCCTCTCCCGCCTCTTCCACCTCTCCCGCCTCTCCCGTCTCTTCCGTCTCTCCCGCCTCTTCCGCCTCTCCCGCTTCTCCGCCTCTCCCACCTCTTCCGCCTGTCCCGCCTCTTCCGCCTGTCCCACCTCTCTCGCCTATCCCGCCTCTCCCGCCTCTCCGCCTCTCCCGCCTCTTCCGCCTCTCCCGCCTGTCCCGCCTCTTCCGCCTCTTCCGCCTTTCCCGCCTCTCCCACATCTCCCTCCTGTCCCACCTCTCCCGCTTCTCCGCCTCTCCCGCCTCTTCCGCCTCTCCCTCCTCTTCCGCCTCTCCAGCTTCTCCACCTCTCCCGCCTCTCTCCCTCTCCCGCCTCTCCCACCTCTTCCGCCTCTCCCGACTCTCCCGCCTCTTCTGCCTCTCCCACCTCTCCGCCTGTCCCGCCTTTTCCGCCTCTTCAGCCTCTTCCTCCTCTCCCGCCTCTCCCGCCTGTTCCGCCTCTGCCGCCTCTACCGCCACTCCCGCATCTTCCGCCTCTTCCGCCTCTCCCGCGCCTCCCGCTTCTCCACCTCTTCCGCTACTCCCGCTTCGCCCGCCTCTCCCGCCTCTTCCACCTCTCCCGCCTCTTCTGCCTGTCCCACCTCTCCCGCCTCTCCCCCCTCTCCCGCCTCTCTCGCCTCTCCCGCCTCTCTCTCCTCTCCCGCCTCTCCCGCCTCTTCCGCCTCTCCTGCCTCTTCCGCCTCTTCCGCCTCTCCCGCTTCTCCCGCCTCTTCCGCCTCTCCCGCTTCTCCCGCCTCTCCTGCCTATTCCGCCTCTCCCGCCTCTCCCTCCTGTCCCGCCTCTTCCGCCTCTCCCGCTTTTCCGCCTCTCCCGCCTCTTCCGCCTCTTCCGCCTCTCCTGCTTCTCCACCTCTCCCGCTTCTCCGTCTCTCCCGCCTCTCCCGCCTCTTCCGCCTCTCCCGCCTCTCCCCCCTCTCCCGCCTCCCTTGCCTATCCCGCCTCTCCCGCCTCTCTCCATCTCCCGCCTCTCCCACCTCTTCCGCCTCTCCCGACTCTCCCACCTCTTCCGCCTCTCCCGCTTCTCCCACCTCTCCGCCTGTCCCGCCTTTTCCGCATCTTCCGCCTCTCCCGCTTCTCCGCCTCTTCACCCTCTTCCTCCTGTCCCGCCTGTTCCGCCTCTACCGCCTCTCCCGCCTCTTCCGCCTCTCCCGCTTTTCCGCCTCTCCCGCCTCTTCCGCCTCTTCCGCCTCTCCCACCTCTCCCGTCTGTCCCGCCTCTTCCACCTCTCCTGCTTTTCCGCCTCTCCCGCCTCTTCCACCTCTCCCGCCTCTTCCGCCTCTTCCATCCTCTTCCGCCTCTCCCGCTTCTCCGCCTCTCCCACCTCTTCCGCCTCTCCCGCCTCTTCCGCCTCTCCCGCCTCTCCCGCTTCTCCACCTCACCCGCCTCTTCCGCCTGTCCCACCTCTCCCGCCTCTCCCCCCTCTCCCGCCCCTCCCGCTTTTCCGCCTCTCCCGCCTCTTCCGCCTCTCCCGCCTCTTCCGTCTCTTCCGCCTCTCCCGCCTCTTCCGTCTCTCCCGCCTCTTCCGCCTCTCCCGCTTCTCCGCCTCTCCCACCTCTTCCGCCTCTCCCGCCTCTCCCGCCTCTTCCGCCTCTCCCGCCTCTTCCGCCTATCCCGCCTCTCCCGCCTCTCCGCTTCTCACGCCTCTTCCGCCTCTCCCGCCTGTCCCGCCTCTTCCGCCTCTTCCGCCTGTCCCGCCTCTCCCGCTTCTCCGCCTCTCCCGCCTCTTCCGCCTCTCCCGCCTCTTCCGCCTCTCCAGCTTCTCCACCTCTCCCACCTCTCCCGCCTCTTCCGCCTCTTCCGACTGTCCCGCCTCTCCCACCTCTCCTGCCTGTCCCGCCTCTTCCGCCTCTCCCGCTTTTCCGCCTCTCCCGCCTCTTCCGCCTCTTCCGCCTCTCCCACCTCTCCCGTCTGTCCCGCCTCTTCCACCTCTCCCGCTTTTCCGCCTCTCCCGCCTCTTCCACCTCTCCCGCCTCTTCCGCCTCTCCCATCCTCTTCCGCCTCTCCCGCTTCTCCTTCTCTCCCACCTCTTCCGCCTCTCACGCCTCTTCCGCCTCTCCCGCCTATCCCGCCTCTTCCGCCTCTTCCGCCTGTCCCGCCTCTCCCGCTTCTCCGCCTCTCCCGCCTCTTCCGCCTCTCCCGCCTCTTCCGCCTCTCCAGCTTCTCCACCTCTCCCACCTCTCCCGCCTCTTCCGCCTCTTCCGACTGTCCCGCCTCTCCCACCTCTCCTGCCTGTCCCGCCTCTTCCGCCTCTCCCGCTTTTCCGCCTCTCCCGCCTCTTCCGCCTCTCCCACCTCTCCCGTCTGTCCCGCCTCTTCCACCTCTCCCGCTTTTCCGCCTCTCCCGCCTCTTCCACCTCTCCCGCCTCTCCCATCCTCTTCCGCTTCTCCCGCCTCTTCCGCCTCTCCCGCTTCTCCAGCCTCTCCTGCCTATTCCGCCTCTCCCGCCTGTCCCGCCTCTTCCGCCTCTTCCGCTTCTCCACTCTTCAGCCTCTCCCGCCTCTTCCGCCTCATCCGCCTGTCCCGCCTCTCCCGCCTCTTCCGCCTCTTCCGCTTCTCCTGCCTCATCCGCCTGTCCCGCCTCTCCCGCCTCTTCCGCCTCTCCCGTCTCATCCGCCTGTCCCGCCTCTAACGCCTCTTCCGCCTGTCCCGCCTCTCCCGCCTCTTCCGCCTCTCCCGCCTCTCCCGCCTCTTCCGCCTCTCCCGCTTTTCCGCCTCTCCCGCCTCTTCCGCCTCTCCCACCTCTCCCGTCTGTCCCGCCTCTTCCACCTCTCCCGCTTTTCCGCCTCTCCCGCCTCTTCCACCTCTCCCGCCTCTCCCATCCTCTTCCGCTTCTCCCGCCTCTTCCGCCTCTCCCGCTTCTCCAGCCTCTCCTGCCTATTCCGCCTCTCCCGCCTGTCCCGCCTCTTCCGCCTCTTCCGCTTCTCCACTCTTCAGCCTCTCCCGCCTGTCCCGCTTCTCCCGCCTGTCCCGCCTCTCCCGCCTCTCCCGCCTAAGTCCCGCCTCTCCCGCCTAAGTCCCGCCTCTCCCACCTCTCCCTCCTGTCCCGCCTCTTCCGCCTCTCCCGCATCATCCGCCTCTTCCGCCTGTCCAGCCTGTCCAACCTCTCCCGCCTGTCCCTCCTCTTCCGCCTCTTCCGCCTCATCCGCCTCATCCGCCTGTCCCGCCTCTTCCGCCTGTCCCGCCTCTTCCGCCTCATCCGCCTTTCCCGCCTCTCCCGCCTGTCCCGCCTCTACCGCCTCTTCCGCCTGTCCCGCCTCTCCCACCTCTCCCGCCTCTACCGCCTCTTCCGCCTGTCCCGCCTGTCCCGCCTCTCCCGCCTGTCCCTCCTCTTCCGCCTCTTCCACCTTTTCCGCCTCATCCACCTCATCCGCCTCTCCCGCCTCTCCCGCCTGTCCCGCTTCTCCCGCCTGTCCCGCCTCTTCCGCCTCATCCGCCTGTCCCGCCTCTTCTGCCTCTCCCGCCTCTTTCGCCTCATCCGCCTCATCCACCTGTCCCGCCTCTCCCGCCTCTTCCGCCTCATCCGCCTCTCCCGCCTCTTCCGCCTCAACCGCCTGTCCCGCCTCTCCCGCCCGTCCCGCCTCTCCCGCCTGTCCCGCCTCTAACCGCCTCTCCCGACTCACCCGCCTCATCCGCCTGTCCCGCCTCTTCCGCCTCATCCGCCTGTCCCGCCTCTTCCGCCTCATCCGCCTTTCCCGCCTCTCCCGCCTGTCCCGCTTCTCCCGCCTGTCCCGCCTCTCTCGCCTCTCCCGCCTCTCCCGTCTCATCCGCCTCTTCCGCCTCTCCCGCCTCTTCCGCCTCTTCCGCCTCTTCCGCCTCTCCCGCCTCATCCGCCTGTCCCGCCTCTCCCACTTCTCCCGCCTGTCCCGCCTCTCCCATCTCTCTCGCCTCTCTCGCCTCTCCCGCCTCTCTCGCCTCTCCCGCCTCTCTCACCTCTCCCGTCTCTCCCACCTCTCCCACCGCTCCCGCCTAAGTCCCGCCTCTCCCGCCTAAGTCCCGCCTCTCCCACCTCTCCCTCCTCTTCCGCCTCTCCCGCCTCTCCCGCCTCTTCCGCCTCTTCCGCCTGTCCAGCCTGTCCAACCTCTTCCGCCTGTCCCTACTCTTCCGCCTCTTCCGCCTCATCCGCCTGTCCCGCCTCTTCCGCCTCATCCGCCTCTCCCGCCTCTCCCGCCTGTCCCGCTTCTCCCGCCTGTCCCGCCTCTCTCGCCTCTCCCGCCTCTCCCGTCTCATCCGCCTCTTCCGCCTCTCCCGCTTCTCCCACCTGTCCCGCCTCTCCCGCCTCTCCCGCCTCTCCCATCTCTCTTGCCTCTCCCGCCTCTCTCGCCTCTCCCGCCTCTCTCGCCTCTCCTGCCTCTCCCGCCTCTCTCGCCTCTCCTGCCTCTCCCGTCTCTCCCGCCTCTCCCGCCGCTCCCGCCTAAGTCCCGCCTCTCCCGCCTAAGTCCCGCCTGTCCCGCCTCTCCCGCCTCTTCCGCCTCTTCCGCCTCTTCCGCCTGTCCCGCCTCTTCCGCCTCTTCCCGCCTCTCCCGCCTCATCCGCCTCATCCACCTGTCCCGCCTCTCCCGCCTCTTCCGCCTCTTCCGCCTCGCCCGCCTCTCCCGCCTCTCCCGTCTCTCTCGCCTCTCCCGCCTCTCTCGCCACTCCTGCCGCTCCTGCCTAAGTCCTGCCTCTCCCGCCTAAGTCCCGCCTCTCCCGCCTGTCCCGCCTCTCCCGCCTGTCCCGCTTCTCCCGCCTGTCCCGCCTCCTCCGCCTCTCCCGCATCTCCCGCCTCTCTCGCCTCATCCGCCTCATCCGCCTGTCCCGCCTCTCCCGCCTCTTCCGCCTCTTCCGCCTCTCCCGCCTCTCCCGCCTCTCCCGTCTCTGTCACCTCTCCCGCCTCTCTCGCCTCTCCCGCCTAAGTCCCGCCTCTCCCGCCTGTCCCGCCTCTCCCGCCTGTCCCGCCTCTCCCGCCTCTTCCGCCTCATCCGCCTCATCCGCCTCTTCCGCATCTTCCGCCTCTCGTGCCTCTCCCGCATCTCTCCCGTCTCTCTCGCCTCTCTCGCCTCTCCCGCCGCTCCCGCCTAAGTCCCGCCTCTCCCGCCTAAGTCCCGCCTGTCCCGCCTCTCCCGCCTGTCCCGCCTCTCCCGCCTCTCCCGCCTCTTCCGCAACTTCCGCCTCTTCCACCTGTCCCGCCTCTTCCGCATCTCCCGCCTCTCTCGCCTCTCCTGCCTCTCCCGTCTCATCCGCCTCTTCCGCCTCTCCCGCCTCTCCCGCCTCTTCCGCCTCTTCCGCCTCTCCCGCCTCATCCGCCTGTCCCGCCTCTCCCACTTCTCCCGCCTGTCCCGCCTCTCCCATCTCTCTCGCCTCTCTCGCCTCTCTCGCCTCTCCCGCCTCTCTCGCCTCTCCCGCCTCTCTCACCTCTCCTGCCTCTCCCGTCTCTCCCACCTCTCCCACCGCTCCCGCCTAAGTCCCGCCTCTCCCGCCTAAGTCCCACCTGTCCCGCCTCTCCCATCTCTCTCGCCTCTCTCGCCTCTCTTGCCTCTCCCGCCTCTCTCGCCTCTCCCGCCTCTCTCGCCTCTCCTGCCTCTCCCGTCTCTCCCACCTCTCCCACCGCTCCCGCCTAAGTCCCGCCTCTCCCCCCTAAGTCCCGCCTGTCCCGCCTCTCACACCTCTTCCGCCTCTTCCGCCTCTTCTGCCTCTTCCTTCTCTTCCGCCTGTCCCGCCTCTCCCGCCTCTCCCGCCTTTCGCCTCATCCGCCTCATCCAACTGTCCCGCCTCTACCGCCTCTTCCGCCTGTCCCGCCTCTCCCACCTCTCCCGCCTCTACCGCCTCTTCCGCCTGTCCCGCCTGTCCCGCCTCTCCCGCCTGTCCCTCCTCTTCCGCCTCTTCCACCTTTTCCGCCTCATCCACCTCATCCGCCTCTCCCGCCTCTCCCGCCTGTCCCGCTTCTCCCGCCTGTCCCGCCTCTTCCGCCTCATCCGCCTCTCTCACCTCTCCTGCCTCTCCCGTCTCTCCCACCTCTCCCACCGCTCCCGCCTAAGTCCCGCCTCTCCCGCCTAAGTCCCGCCTGTCCCGCCTCTCCCATCTCTCTCGCCTCTCTCGCCTCTCTTGCCTCTCCCGCCTCTCTCGCCTCTCCCGCCTCTCTCGCCTCTCCTGCCTCTCCCGTCTCTCCCACCTCTCCCACCGCTCCCGCCTAAGTCCCGCCTCTCCCCCCTAAGTCCCGCCTGTCCCGCCTCTCACACCTCTTCCGCCTCTTCCGCCTCTTCTGCCTCTTCCTTCTCTTCCGCCTGTCCCGCCTCTCCCGCCTCTCCCGCCTTTCGCCTCATCCGCCTCATCCAACTGTCCCGCCTCTACCGCCTCTTCCGCCTGTCCCGCCTCTCCCACCTCTCCCGCCTCTACCGCCTCTTCCGCCTGTCCCGCCTGTCCCGCCTCTCCCGCCTGTCCCTCCTCTTCCGCCTCTTCCACCTTTTCCGCCTCATCCACCTCATCCGCCTCTCCCGCCTCTCCCGCCTGTCCCGCTTCTCCCGCCTGTCCCGCCTCTTCCGCCTCATCCGCCTGTCCCGCCTCTTCTGCCTCTCCCGCCTCTTTCGCCTCATCCGCCTCATCCACCTGTCCCGCCTCTCCCGCCTCTTCCGCCTCATCCGCCTCTCCCGCCTCTTCCGCCTCATCCGCCTGTCCCGCCTCTCCCGCCTCTTCCGCCTGTCCCGCCTCTCCCGCCTGTCCCGCCTCTAACCGCCTCTCCCGACTCACCCGCCTCATCCGCCTGTCCCGCCTCTCCCGCCTAAGTCCCGCCTCTCCCGCCTAAGTCCCGCCTCTCCCGCCTCTCCCTCCTGTCCCGCCTATTCCGCCTCTCCCGCCTCTTCCGCCTTTTCCGCCTGTCCAGCCTGTCCAACCTCTCCCGCCTGTCCCTCCTCTTCCGCCTCTTCCGCCTCTTCCGCCTGTCCCGCCTCTTCCGCCTCTTCCCGCCTCTCCCGCCTCATCCGCCTCATCCACCTGTCCCGCCTCTCCCGCCTCTTCCGCCTCTTCCGCCTCGCCCGCCTCTCCCGCCTCTCCCGTCTCTCTCGCCTCTCCCGCCTCTCTCGCCTCTCCTGCCTCTCCCGCCGCTCCTGCCTAAGTCCTGCCTCTCCCGCCTAAGTCCCGCCTCTCCCGCCTGTCCCGCCTCTCCCGCCTGTCCCGCTTCTCCCGCCTGTCCCGCCTCCTCCGCCTCTCCCGCATCTCCCGCCTCTCTCGCCTCATCCGCCTCATCCGCCTGTCCCGCCTCTCCCGCCTCTTCCGCCTCTTCCGCCTCTCCCGCCTCTCCCGCCTCTCCCGTCTCTGTCACCTCTCCCGCCTCTCTCGCCTCTCCCGCCTAAGTCCCGCCTCTCCCGCCTGTCCCGCCTCTCCCGCCTGTCCCGCCTCTCCCGCCTCTTCCGCCTCATCCGCCTCATCCGCCTCTTCCGCATCTTCCGCCTCTCCTGCCTCTCCCGCATCTCTCCCGTCTCTCTCGCCTCTCTCGCCTCTCCCGCCGCTCCCGCCTAAGTCCCGCCTCTCCCGCCTAAGTCCCGCCTGTCCCGCCTCTCCCGCCTGTCCCGCCTCTCCCGCCTCTCCCGCCTCTTCCGCAACTTCCGCCTCTTCCGCCTGTCCCGCCTCTTCCGCATCTCCCGCCTCTCTCGCCTCTCCTGCCTCTCCCGTCTCATCCGCCTCTTCCGCCTCTCCCGCCTCTCCCGCCTCTTCCGCCTCTTCCGCCTCTCCCGCCTCATCCGCCTGTCCCGCCTCTCCCACTTCTCCCGCCTGTCCCGCCTCTCCCATCTCTCTCGCCTCTCTCGCCTCTCTCGCCTCTCCCGCCTCTCTCGCCTCTCCCGCCTCTCTCACCTCTCCTGCCTCTCCCGTCTCTCCCACCTCTCCCACCGCTCCCGCCTAAGTCCCGCCTCTCCCGCCTAAGTCCCGCCTGTCCCGCCTCTCCCATCTCTCTCGCCTCTCTCGCCTCTCTTGCCTCTCCCGCCTCTCTCGCCTCTCCCGCCTCTCTCGCCTCTCCTGCCTCTCCCGTCTCTCCCACCTCTCCCACCGCTCCCGCCTAAGTCCCGCCTCTCCCCCCTAAGTCCCGCCTGTCCCGCCTCTCACACCTCTTCCGCCTCTTCCGCCTATTCCGCCTCTCCCGCCTCTTCCGCCTTTTCCGCCTGTCCAGCCTGTCCAACCTCTCCCGCCTGTCCCTCCTCTTCCGCCTCTTCCGCCTCTTCCGCCTGTCCCGCCTCTTCCGCCTCTTCCCGCCTCTCCCGCCTCATCCGCCTCATCCACCCGTCTCTGTCACCTCTCCCGCCTCTCTCGCCTCTCCCGCCTAAGTCCCGCCTCTCCCGCCTGTCCCGCCTCTCCCGCCTGTCCCGCCTCTCCCGCCTCTTCCGCCTCATCCGCCTCATCCGCCTCTTCCGCATCTTCCGCCTCTCCTGCCTCTCCCGCATCTCTCCCGTCTCTCTCGCCTCTCTCGCCTCTCCCGCCGCTCCCGCCTAAGTCCCGCCTCTCCCGCCTAAGTCCCGCCTGTCCCGCCTCTCCCGCCTGTCCCGCCTCTCCCGCCTCTCCCGCCTCTTCCGCAACTTCCGCCTCTTCCGCCTGTCCCGCCTCTTCCGCATCTCCCGCCTCTCTCGCCTCTCCTGCCTCTCCCGTCTCATCCGCCTCTTCCGCCTCTCCCGCCTCTCCCGCCTCTTCCGCCTCTTCCGCCTCTCCCGCCTCATCCGCCTGTCCCGCCTCTCCCACTTCTCCCGCCTGTCCCGCCTCTCCCATCTCTCTCGCCTCTCTCGCCTCTCTCGCCTCTCCCGCCTCTCTCGCCTCTCCCGCCTCTCTCACCTCTCCTGCCTCTCCCGTCTCTCCCACCTCTCCCACCGCTCCCGCCTAAGTCCCGCCTCTCCCGCCTAAGTCCCGCCTGTCCCGCCTCTCCCATCTCTCTCGCCTCTCTCGCCTCTCTTGCCTCTCCCGCCTCTCTCGCCTCTCCCGCCTCTCTCGCCTCTCCTGCCTCTCCCGTCTCTCCCACCTCTCCCACCGCTCCCGCCTAAGTCCCGCCTCTCCCCCCTAAGTCCCGCCTGTCCCGCCTCTCACACCTCTTCCGCCTCTTCCGCCTCTTCTGCCTCTTCCTTCTCTTCCGCCTGTCCCGCCTCTCCCGCCTCTCCCGCCTCTTTCGCCTCATCCGCCTCATCCAACTGTCCCGCCTCTACCGCCTCTTCCGCCTGTCCCGCCTCTCCCACCTCTCCCGCCTCTACCGCCTCTTCCGCCTGTCCCGCCTGTCCCGCCTCTCCCGCCTGTCCCTCCTCTTCCGCCTCTTCCACCTTTTCCGCCTCATCCACCTCATCCGCCTCTCCCGCCTCTCCCGCCTGTCCCGCTTCTCCCGCCTGTCCCGCCTCTTCCGCCTCATCCGCCTGTCCCGCCTCTTCTGCCTCTCCCGCCTCTTTCGCCTCATCCGCCTCATCCACCTGTCCCGCCTCTCCCGTCTCTCTCGCCTCTCCCGCCTCTCTCGCCTCTCCTGCCTCTCCCGCCGCTCCTGCCTAAGTCCTGCCTCTCCCGCCTAAGTCCCGCCTCTCCCGCCTGTCCCGCCTCTCCCGCCTGTCCCGCTTCTCCCGCCTGTCCCGCCTCCTCCGCCTCTCCCGCCTCTCCCGCCTCATCCGCCTCATCCGCCTGTCCCGCCTCTCCCGCCTCTTCCGCCTCTTCCGCCTCTCCCGTCTCTGTCAACTCTCCCGCCTCTCTCGCCTCTCCCGCCTAAGTCCCGCCTCTCCCGCCTGTCCCGCCTGTCCCGCCTCTCCCGCCTCTTCCGCCTCATCCGCCTCATCCACCTCTTCCGCATCTTCCGCCTCTCCTGCCTCTCCCGCCTCTCCCGTCTCTCTCGCCTCTCTCGCCTGTCCCGCCTCTCCCGCCTCTTCCGCCTGTCCCGCCTCTCCCGCCTGTCCCGCCTCTAACCGCCTCTCCCGACTCACCCGCCTCATCCGCCTGTCCCGCCTCTCCCGCCTAAGTCCCGCCTCTCCCGCCTAAGTCCCGCCTCTCCCGCCTCTCCCTCCTGTCCCGCCTATTCCGCCTCTCCCGCCTCTTCCGCCTTTTCCGCCTGTCCAGCCTGTCCAACCTCTCCCGCCTGTCCCTCCTCTTCCGCCTCTTCCGCCTCTTCCGCCTGTCCCGCCTCTTCCGCCTCTTCCCGCCTCTCCCGCCTCATCCGCCTCATCCACCTGTCCCGCCTCTCCCGCCTCTTCCGCCTCTTCCGCCTCGCCCGCCTCTCCCGCCTCTCCCGTCTCTCTCGCCTCTCCCGCCTCTCTCGCCTCTCCTGCCTCTCCCGCCGCTCCTGCCTAAGTCCTGCCTCTCCCATCTCTCTCGCCTCTCTCGCCTCTCTTGCCTCTCCCGCCTCTCTCGCCTCTCCCGCCTCTCTCGCCTCTCCTGCCTCTCCCGTCTCTCCCACCTCTCCCACCGCTCCCGCCTAAGTCCCGCCTCTCCCCCCTAAGTCCCGCCTGTCCCGCCTCTCACACCTCTTCCGCCTCTTCCGCCTCTTCTGCCTCTTCCTTCTCTTCCGCCTGTCCCGCCTCTCCCGCCTCTCCCGCCTCTTTCGCCTCATCCGCCTCATCCAACTGTCCCGCCTCTACCGCCTCTTCCGCCTGTCCCGCCTCTCCCACCTCTCCCGCCTCTACCGCCTCTTCCGCCTGTCCCGCCTGTCCCGCCTCTCCCGCCTGTCCCTCCTCTTCCGCCTCTTCCACCTTTTCCGCCTCATCCACCTCATCCGCCTCTCCCGCCTCTCCCGCCTCTTCCGCCTCATCCGCCTCTCCCGCCTCTTCCGCCTCATCCGCCTGTCCCGCCTCTCCCGCCTCTTCCGCCTGTCCCGCCTCTCCCGCCTGTCCCGCCTCTAACCGCCTCTCCCGACTCACCCGCCTCATCCGCCTGTCCCGCCTCTCCCGCCTAAGTCCCGCCTCTCCCGCCTAAGTCCCGCCTCTCCCGCCTCTCCCTCCTGTCCCGCCTATTCCGCCTCTCCCGCCTCTTCCGCCTTTTCCGCCTGTCCAGCCTGTCCAACCTCTCCCGCCTGTCCCTCCTCTTCCGCCTCTTCCGCCTCTTCCGCCTGTCCCGCCTCTTCCGCCTCTTCCCGCCTCTCCCGCCTCATCCGCCTCATCCACCTGTCCCGCCTCTCCCGCCTCTTCCGCCTCTTCCGCCTCGCCCGCCTCTCCCGCCTCTCCCGTCTCTCTCGCCTCTCCCGCCTCTCTCGCCTCTCCTGCCTCTCCCGCCGCTCCTGCCTAAGTCCTGCCTCTCCCGCCTAAGTCCCGCCTCTCCCGCCTGTCCCGCCTCTCCCGCCTGTCCCGCTTCTCCCGCCTGTCCCGCCTCCTCCGCCTCTCCCGCCTCTCCCGCCTCATCCGCCTCATCCGCCTGTCCCGCCTCTCCCGCCTCTTCCGCCTCTTCCGCCTCTCCCGTCTCTGTCAACTCTCCTGCCTCTCCCGTCTCTCCCGCCTAAGTCCCGCCTCTCCCGCCTGTCCCGCCTGTCCCGCCTCTCCCGCCTCTTCCGCCTCATCCGCCTCATCCACCTCTTCCGCATCTTCCGCCTCTCCTGCCTCTCCCGCCTCTCCCGTCTCTCTCGCCTCTCTCGCCTCTCCCGCCGCTCCCGCCTAAGTCCCGCCTCTCCCGCCTAAGTCCCGCCTGTCCCGCCTCTCCCGCCTGTCCCGCCTCTCCCGCCTCTCCCGCCTCTTCCGCAACTTCCGCCTCTTCCGCCTGTCCCGCCTCTTCCGCATCTCCCGCCTCTCTCGCCTCTCCTGCCTCTCCCGTCTCTCCCGCCTGTCCCGCCGCTCCCGCCTAAGTCCCGCCTCTCCCGCCTAAGTCCCGACTCTCCCGCCTCTTCCGCCTCTTCCGCCTCTTCCTCCTGTCCCGCCTCTTCCGCCTCTCCCGCCTCATCCGCCTCATCCACCTCTTCCGCCTCTTCCGCCTCGCCCGCCTCGCCCGCCTCTCCCGCTTCTCCCGTCTCTCTCGCCTCTCCCGCCTCTCTCGCCTCTCCTGCCTCTCCCGCCGCTCCCTGCCTAAGTCCTGCCTCTCCCGCCTAAGTCCCGCCTCTCCCGCCTGTCCCGCCTCTCCCGCCTGTCCCGCTTCTCCCGCATGTCCCGCCTCTTCCGCCTCTTCCGCCTGTCCCGCCTCTTCCGCCTCTCCCGCCTCTCCCGCCTCTCTCGCCTCATCCGCCTCATCCGCCTGTCCCGCCTCTCCCGCCTCTTCCGTCTCTTCCGCCTCTCCCGCCTCTCCCGCCTAAGTCCCGCCTCTCCCGCCTGTCCCGCCTCTCCCGCCTGTCCCGCCTCTCCCGCCTCTCCCGCCTCTTCCGCCTCATCCACCTGTCCCGCCTCTCCCGCCTCTTCCGCATCTTCCGCCTCTCCCGCCTCTCCCGTCTCTCTCGCCTCTCTCGCCTCTCCCGCCGCTCCCGCCTAAGTCCCGCCTCTCCCGCCTAAGTCCCGCCTGTCCCGCCTCTCCCGCCTCTCCCGCCTCTCCCGCATCTCCCGCCTCTCCCGCCTCTTTCGCCTCATACGCCTCATACGCCTGTCCCGCCTCTCCCGCCTCTCACGCCTCTTCCGCCTGTCCCGCCTGTCCCACCTCATCCGCCTGTCCCGCCTCTCCCGCCTGTCCCGCCTCTCCCGCCTCTTCCGCCTCATCCGCCTCATCCACCTGTCCCGCCTCTCCCGCCTCTTCCGCATCTTCCGCCTCTCCTGCCTCTCCCGCCGCTCCCGCCTAAGTCCCGCCTCTCCCGCCTAAGTCCCGCCTGTCCCGCCTCTCCCGCCTCTCCCGCCTCTCCCGCCTCTCCCGCCTCTTCCGCCTCTTTCGCCTGTCCCGCCTCTTCCGCCTCTCCCGCCTCTCCCGCCTCTTTCGCCTCATACGCCTCATACGCCTGTCCCGCCTCTCCCGCCTCTCACGCCTCTCACGCCTGTCCCGCCTGTCCCACCTCATCCGCCTGTCCCGCCTCTCCCGCCTCATCCGCCTCTCCCGCCTGTCCCGCTTCTCCCGCCTGTCCCGCCTCTCCCGTCTCTCCCGCCTCTCCCGTCTCTCCCGCCTCTCCCGCCGCTCCCTCCTAAGTCCCGCCTCTCCCGCCTCAGTCCCGCCTCTCCCGCCTCTCCCTCCTGTCCCGCCTCTCCCGCCTCTCCCGCCTCTTCCGCCTCTTCCGCCTCTTCCGCCTCATCTGCCTGTCCCGCCTCTCCCGCCTCTTCCGTCTCTTCCGCCTCTCCCGCCTCTCCCGCCTCTCCCGCCTCTTCCGCCTCATCCACCTGTCCCGCCTCTCCCGCCTCTTCCGAATCTTCCGCCTCTCCCGCCTCTCCCGTCTCTCTCGCCTCTCTCGCCTCTCCCGCCGCTCCCGCCTAAGTCCCGCCTCTCCCGCCTAAGTCCCGCCTGTCCCGCCTCTCCCGCCTCTCCCGCCTCTCCCGCATCTCCCGCCTCTCCCGCCTCTTTCGCCTCATACGCCTCATACGCCTGTCCCGCCTCTCCCGCCTCTCACGCCTCTTCCGCCTGTCCCGCCTGTCCCACCTCATCCGCCTGTCCCGCCTCTCCCGCCTGTCCCGCCTCTCCCGCCTCTTCCGCCTCATCCGCCTCATCCACCTGTCCCGCCTCTCCCGCCTCTTCCGCATCTTCCGCCTCTCCTGCCTCTCCCGCCGCTCCCGCCTAAGTCCCGCCTCTCCCGCCTAAGTCCCGCCTGTCCCGCCTCTCCCGCCTCTCCCGCCTCTCCCGCCTCTTCCGCCTCTTTCGCCTGTCCCGCCTCTTCCGCCTCTCCCGCCTCTCCCGCCTCTTTCGCCTGTCCCACCTCATCCGCCTGTCCCGCCTCTCCCGCCTCATCCGCCTCTCCCGCCTGTCCCGCTTCTCCCGCCTGTCCCGCCTCTCCCGTCTCTCCCGCCTCTCCCGTCTCTCCCGCCTCTCCCGCCGCTCCCGCCTAAGTCCCGCCTCTCCCGCCTCAGTCCCGCCTCTCCCGCCTCTCCCTCCTGTCCCGCCTCTCCCGCCTCTCCCGCCTCTTCCGCCTCTTCCGCCTCTTCCGCCTCATCTGCCTGTCCCGCCTCTCCCGCCTCTTCCGCCTCTTCCGCCTGTCCCGCCTCATCCGCCTCATCCGCCTCTTCCGCGTGTCCCGCTTCTCCCGCCTGTCCCGCCTCTCCAGCCTCTCCCGCCTCTCCCGTCTCTCTCGCCTCTCTCGCCTCTTTTGCCTCTCCCGCCTCTCTCATACTAGATTATTTACCATACTAAATCCATAACAGCAATGACCAATTGACAAAATAATCATACATTGAACAATAACAATAAGCATAGAGGACATGTGCAGGTTGGTTGGTCTGTCAGACACTGTCCCTCATTTTATGGCAGGCAGCAATGTAGTGCGCTGCCAACGCACAGCTCTCTGCGTCCTCCGCCAACAGGACAGATAGCGTATCCTCATCAGAGAGGTCTTTGAAACATTGAAAAAGGAATTAAAATTTGGGGAAATGACACTCTCTAATTGTTGCCTCTCCCGCCTCTTCCGCCTCATCTGCCTGTCCCGCCTCTCCCGCCTCTTCCGCCTGTCCCGCCTCTCCCGCCTGTCCCGCCTCTAACCGCCTCTCCCGACTCTCCCGCCTCTCCCGCCTCTTACGCCTCATCCACCTGTCCCGCCTCTCCCGCCTCTCAAGCCTCTTCCGCCTGTCCCGCCTGTCCCGCCTCATCCGCCTCTTCCGCCTCTTCCGCCTGTCCCGCTTCTCCCGCCTCTCCCGCCTGTCCCGCCTCTCCCGCCTCTCCCGCCTCTTCCGCCTCTTCCGCCTCTTCCGCCTGTCCCGCCTCTTCCGCCTCTTCCCGCCTCTCCCGCCTCATCCGCCTCATCCACCTGTCCCGCCTCTCCCGCCTCTTCCGCCTCTTCCGCCTCGCCCGCCTCTCCCGCCTCTCCCGTCTCTCTCGCCTCTCCCGCCTCTCTCGCCTCTCCTGCCTCTCCCGCCGCTCCTGCCTAAGTCCTGCCTCTCCCGCCTAAGTCCCGCCTCTCCCGCCTGTCCCGCCTCTCCCGCCTGTCCCGCTTCTCCCGCCTGTCCCGCCTCCTCCGCCTCTCCCGCCTCTCCCGCCTCATCCGCCTGTCCCGCCTCTCCCGCCTCTTCCGCCTCTTCCGTCTCTGTCAACTCTCCCGCCTCTCTCGCCTCTCCCGCCTAAGTCCCGCCTCTCCCGCCTGTCCCGCCTCTCCCGCCTGTCCCGCCTCTTCCGCAACTTCCGCCTCTCCTGCCTCTCCCGTCTCTCTCGCCTCTCTCGCCTCTCCCGCCGCTCCCGCCTAAGTCCCGCCTCTCCCGCCTAAGTCCCGCCTGTCCCGCCTCTCCCGCCTGTCCCGCCTCTCCCGCCTCTCCCGCCTCTTCCGCAACTTCCGCATCTTCCGCCTGTCCCGCCTCTTCCGCATCTCCCGCCTCTCTCGCCTCTCCTGCCTCTCCCGTCTCTCCCGCCTCTCCCGCCGCTCCCGCCTAAGTCCCGCCTCTCCCGCCTAAGTCCCGCCTCTACCGCCTCTTCCGTCTCTTCCGCCTCTTCCTCCTGTCCCGCCTCTTCCGCCTCTCCCGCCTCTCCCGCCTCATCCGCCTCATCCACCTGTCCCGCCTCTCCCGCCTCTTCCGCCTCTTCCGCCTCGCCCGCCTCTCCCGCCTCTCCCGTCTCTCTCGCCTCTCCCGCCTCTCTCGCCTCTCCTGCCTCTCCCGCCGCTCCCGCCTAAGTCCTGCCTCTCCCGCCTAAGTCCCGCCTCTCCCGCCTGTCCCGCCTCTCCCGCCTGTCCCGCTTCTCCCGCCTGTCCTGCCTCTTCCGCCTCTTCCGCCTGTCCCGCCTCTTCCGCCTCTCCCGCCTCTCCCGCCTCTCTCGCCTCTCCCGCCTCTCCCGCCTCTTCCGCAACTTCCGCATCTTCCGCCTGTCCCGCCTCTTCCGCATCTCCCGCCTCTCTCGCCTCTCCTGCCTCTCCCGTCTCTCCCGCCTCTCCCGCCGCTCCCGCCTAAGTCCCGCCTCTCCCGCCTAAGTCCCGCCTCTACCGCCTCTTCCGTCTCTTCCGCCTCTTCCTCCTGTCCCGCCTCTTCCGCCTCTCCCGCCTCTCCCGCCTCATCCGCCTCATCCACCTGTCCCGCCTCTCCCGCCTCTTCCGCCTCTTCCGCCTCGCCCGCCTCTCCCGCCTCTCCCGTCTCTCTCGCCTCTCCCGCCTCTCTCGCCTCTCCTGCCTCTCCCGCCGCTCCCGCCTAAGTCCTGCCTCTCCCGCCTAAGTCCCGCCTCTCCCGCCTGTCCCGCCTCTCCCGCCTGTCCCGCTTCTCCCGCCTGTCCTGCCTCTTCCGCCTCTTCCGCCTGTCCCGCCTCTTCCGCCTCTCCCGCCTCTCCCGCCTCTCTCGCCTCATCCGCCTCATCCGCCTGTCCCGCCTCTCCCGCCTCTTCCGTCTCTTCCGCCTCTCCCGCCTAAGTCCCGCCTCTCCCGCCTGTCCCGCCTCTCCCGCCTGTCCCGCCTCTCCCGCCTCTCCCGCCTCTTCCGCCTCATCCACCTGTCCCGCCTCTCCCGCCTCTTCCGCATCTTCCGCCTCTCCCGTCTCTCTCGCCTCTCTCGCCTCTCCCGCCGCTCCCGCCTAAGTCCCGCCTCTCCCGCCTAAGTCCCGCCTGTCCCGCCTCTCCCGCCTCTCCCGCCTCTCCCGCATCTCCCGCCTCTCCCGCCTCTTTCGCCTCATACGCCTCATACGCCTGTCCCGCCTCTCCCGCCTCTCACGCCTCTTCCGCCTGTCCCGCCTGTCCCACCTCATCCGCCTGTCCCGCCTCTCCCGCCTGTCCCGCCTCTCCCGCCTCTTCCGCCTCATCCGCCTCATCCACCTGTCCCGCCTCTCCCGCCTCTTCCGCATCTTCCGCCTCTCCTGCCTCTCCCGCCGCTCCCGCCTAAGTCCCGCCTCTCCCGCCTAAGTCCCGCCTGTCCCGCCTCTCCCGCCTCTCCCGCCTCTCCCGCCTCTTCCGCCTCTTTCGCCTGTCCCGCCTCTTCCGCCTCTCCCGCCTCTCCCGCCTCTTTCGCCTCATACGCCTCATACGCCTGTCCCGCCTCTCCCGCCTCTCACGCCTCTCACGCCTGTCCCGCCTGTCCCACCTCATCCGCCTGTCCCGCCTCTCCCGCCTCATCCGCCTCTCCCGCCTGTCCCGCTTCTCCCGCCTGTCCCGCCTCTCCCGTCTCTCCCGCCTCTCCCGTCTCTCCCGCCTCTCCCGCCGCTCCCGCCTAAGTCCCGCCTCTCCCGCCTCAGTCCCGCCTCTCCCGCCTCTCCCTCCTGTCCCGCCTCTCCCGCCTCTCCCGCCTCTTCCGCCTCTTCCGCCTCTTCCGCCTCATCTGCCTGTTCCGCCTCTCCCGCCTCTTCCGCCTCTTCCGCCTGTCCCGCCTCATCCGCCTCATCCGCCTCTTCCGCGTGTCCCGCTTCTCCCGCCTGTCCCGCCTCTCCAGCCTCTCCCGCCTCTCCCGTCTCTCTCGCCTCTCTCGCCTCTTTTGCCTCTCCCGCCTCTCTCATACTAGATTATTTACCATACTAAATCCATAACAGCAATGACCAATTGACAAAATAATCATACATTGAACAATAACAATAAGCATAGAGGACATGTGCAGGTTGGTTGGTCTGTCAGACACTGTCCCTCATTTTATGGCAGGCAGCAATGTAGTGCGCTGCCAACGCACAGCTCTCTGCGTCCTCCGCCAACAGGACAGATAGCGTATCCTCATCAGAGAGGTCTTTGAAACATTGAAAAAGGAATTAAAATTTGGGGAAATGACACTCTCTAATTGTTGCCTCTCCCGCCTCTTCCGCCTCATCTGCCTGTCCCGCCTCTCCCGCCTCTTCCGCCTGTCCCGCCTCTCCCGCCTGTCCCGCCTCTAACCGCCTCTCCCGACTCTCCCGCCTCTCCCGCCTCTTACGCCTCATCCACCTGTCCCGCCTCTCCCGCCTCTCAAGCCTCTTCCGCCTGTCCCGCCTGTCCCGCCTCATCCGCCTCTTCCGCCTCTTCCGCCTGTCCCGCTTCTCCCGCCTCTCCCGCCTGTCCCGCCTCTCCCGCCTCTCCCGCCTCTTCCGCCTCTTCCGCCTCTTCCGCCTGTCCCGCCTCTTCCGCCTCTTCCCGCCTCTCCCGCCTCATCCGCCTCATCCACCTGTCCCGCCTCTCCCGCCTCTTCCGCCTCTTCCGCCTCGCCCGCCTCTCCCGCCTCTCCCGTCTCTCTCGCCTCTCCCGCCTCTCTCGCCTCTCCTGCCTCTCCCGCCGCTCCTGCCTAAGTCCTGCCTCTCCCGCCTAAGTCCCGCCTCTCCCGCCTGTCCCGCCTCTCCCGCCTGTCCCGCTTCTCCCGCCTGTCCCGCCTCCTCCGCCTCTCCCGCCTCTCCCGCCTCATCCGCCTGTCCCGCCTCTCCCGCCTCTTCCGCCTCTTCCGTCTCTGTCAACTCTCCCGCCTCTCTCGCCTCTCCCGCCTAAGTCCCGCCTCTCCCGCCTGTCCCGCCTCTCCCGCCTGTCCCGCCTCTTCCGCAACTTCCGCCTCTCCTGCCTCTCCCGTCTCTCTCGCCTCTCTCGCCTCTCCCGCCGCTCCCGCCTAAGTCCCGCCTCTCCCGCCTAATTCCCGCCTGTCCCGCCTCTCCCGCCTGTCCCGCCTCTCCCGCCTCTCCCGCCTCTTCCGCAACTTCCGCATCTTCCGCCTGTCCCGCCTCTTCCGCATCTCCCGCCTCTCTCGCCTCTCCTGCCTCTCCCGTCTCTCCCGCCTCTCCCGCCGCTCCCGCCTAAGTCCCGCCTCTCCCGCCTAAGTCCCGCCTCTACCGCCTCTTCCGTCTCTTCCGCCTCTTCCTCCTGTCCCGCCTCTTCCGCCTCTCCCGCCTCTCCCGCCTCATCCGCCTCATCCACCTGTCCCGCCTCTCCCGCCTCTTCCGCCTCTTCCGCCTCGCCCGCCTCTCCCGCCTCTCCCGTCTCTCTCGCCTCTCCCGCCTCTCTCGCCTCTCCTGCCTCTCCCGCCGCTCCCGCCTAAGTCCTGCCTCTCCCGCCTAAGTCCCGCCTCTCCCGCCTGTCCCGCCTCTCCCGCCTGTCCCGCTTCTCCCGCCTGTCCTGCCTCTTCCGCCTCTTCCGCCTGTCCCGCCTCTTCCGCCTCTCCCGCCTCTCCCGCCTCTCTCGCCTCATCCGCCTCATCCGCCTGTCCCGCCTCTCCCGCCTCTTCCGTCTCTTCCGCCTCTCCCGCCTAAGTCCCGCCTCTCCCGCCTGTCCCGCCTCTCCCGCCTGTCCCGCCTCTCCCGCCTCTCCCGCCTCTTCCGCCTCATCCACCTGTCCCGCCTCTCCCGCCTCTTCCGCATCTTCCGCCTCTCCCGTCTCTCTCGCCTCTCTCGCCTCTCCCGCCGCTCCCGCCTAAGTCCCGCCTCTCCCGCCTAAGTCCCGCCTGTCCCGCCTCTCCCGCCTCTCCCGCCTCTCCCGCATCTCCCGCCTCTCCCGCCTCTTTCGCCTCATACGCCTCATACGCCTGTCCCGCCTCTCCCGCCTCTCACGCCTCTTCCGCCTGTCCCGCCTGTCCCACCTCATCCGCCTGTCCCGCCTCTCCCGCCTGTCCCGCCTCTCCCGCCTCTTCCGCCTCATCCGCCTCATCCACCTGTCCCGCCTCTCCCGCCTCTTCCGCATCTTCCGCCTCTCCTGCCTCTCCCGCCGCTCCCGCCTAAGTCCCGCCTCTCCCGCCTAAGTCCCGCCTGTCCCGCCTCTCCCGCCTGTCCCGCCTCTCCCGCCTCTCCCGCCTCTTCCGCCTCTTCCGCCTGTCCCGCCTCTTCCGCCTCTCCCGCCTCTCCCGCCTCTTTCGCCTCATACGCCTCATACGCCTGTCCCGCCTCTCCCGCCTCTCACGCCTCTCACGCCTGTCCCGCCTGTCCCACCTCATCCGCCTGTCCCGCCTCTCCCGCCTCATCTGCCTCTCCCGCCTGTCCCGCTTCTCCCGCCTGTCCCGCCTCTCCCGTCTCTCCCGCCTCTCCCGCCTCTCCCGCCGCTCCCGCCTAAGTCCCGCCTCTCCCGCCTCAGTCCCGCCTCTCCCTTCTCTCCCTCCTGTCCCGCCTCTCCCGCCTCTCCCGCCTCTTCCGCCTCTTCCGCCTCTTCCGCCTCATCTGCCTGTCCCGCCTCTCCCGCCTCTTCCGCCTCTTCCGCCTGTCCCGCCTCATCCGCCTCATCCGCCTCTTCCGCGTGTCCCGCTTCTCCCGCCTGTCCCGCCTCTCCAGCCTCTCCCGCCTCTCCCGTCTCTCTCGCCTCTCTCGCCTCTTTTGCCTCTCCCGCCTCTCTCATACTAGATTATTTACCATACTAAATCCATAACAGCAATGACCAATTGACAAAATAGTCATACATTGAACAATAACAATAAGCATAGAGGACATGTGCAGGTTGGTTGGTCTGTCAGACACTGTCCCTCATTTTATGGCAGGCAGCAATGTAGTGCGCTGCCAACGCACAGCTCTCTGCGTCCTCCGCCAACAGGACAGATAGCGTATCCTCATCAGAGAGGTCTTTGAAACATTGAAAAAGGAATTAAAATTTGGGGAAATGACACTCTCTAATTGTTGCCTCTCCCGCCTCTTCCGCCTCATCTGCCTGTCCCGCCTCTCCCGCCTCTTCCGCCTGTCCCGCCTCTCCCGCCTGTCCCGCCTCTAACCGCCTCTCCCGACTCTCCCGCCTCTCCCGCCTCTTACGCCTCATCCACCTGTCCCGCCTCTCCCGCCTCTCAAGCCTCTTCCGCCTGTCCCGCCTGTCCCGCCTCATCCGCCTCTTCCGCCTCTTCCGCCTGTCCCGCTTCTCCCGCCTCTCCCGCCTGTCCCGCCTCTCCCGCCTCTCCCGCCTCTCTCGCCTCTTCTGCCTCTCCCGTCTAAGTCCCTCCTCTCCCGCCTGTCCCGCCTCTCCCGCCTGTCCCGCCTCTTCCGCCTCTTCCGCCTCTTCCGCCTCTCCCGCCTCTCCCGCTTCTCCCGCCTGTCCCGCCTGTCCCTTCTCTCCCGCCTCTTCCGCCTGTCCCACCTATAACCTTAACCCTACCATACCATATTGCAACCATACTAGGTTATATACCATAACTCT
>NC_143039.1:78823614-78833614 GCF_057628025.1 Oncorhynchus mykiss
TGACAGTCTGGAGACGCCGTGGAGAACGTTCTGCTACCTGCAACATCCTCCAGCATGACCGATTGGGCGGTGGGTCAGTCATGGTGTGGGGTGGCATTGCTTTGGGGGGCCGCACAGCCCTCCATGTGCTCGCCAGAGGTAGCCTGACTGCCATTAGGTACCGAGATGAGATCCTCAGACCCCTTGTGAGACCATATGCTAGTGCGGTTGGCCCTGGGTTCCTCCTAATGCAAGACAATGCTAGACCTCATGTGGCTGGAGTGTGTCAGCAGTTCCTGCAAGAGGAAGGCATTGATGCTATGGACTGGCCCGCCCGTTCCTCAGACCTGAATCCAATTGGGCACATCTGGGACATCATGTCTCACTCCATCCACCAACGTCACGTTGCACCACAGACTGTCCAGGAGTTGGCGGATGCTTTAGTCCAGGTCTGGGAGGAGATCCCTCAGGAGCATGCCCAGGCATTGTAGGGAGGTCATACAGGCACGTGGAGGCCACAGACACTACTGAGCCTCATTTTGACTTGTCTTAAGGACATTACATCAAAGTTGGATCAGCCTTTAGTGTGGTTTTCTACTTTAATTTTGAGTGTGACTCCAAATCCAGACCTCCATGGGTTGATAAATTTGATTTCCATTGATCATTTTTGTGTGATTTTGTTGTCAGCACATTCAACTATGTAAAGAAAAAAGTATTTAATAAGAATATTTCATTCATTCAGATCTAGGATGTGTTATTTTAGTGTTCCCTTTATTTTTTTGAGCAGTGTATATAACATTCTATTGCTTGCAAGTATTTTGTATAGTAATTTAAATTAAAAAATGTGAAGTTTTGAATTTTGTGTGTCAATTCATAAACCATGTGCAATGGAATGGGTTCATCGGAAATCACTTCCCAACTATTTGCAATTTATATGGCACAGATGTCATTTATTTTAGTCCTTAAATAAAATTGGTATATGTTTTTATTTATCAAACTTTTCTTTAACCATTTATGATACAAGTTCATTACTTTTTCCCCCTCCCACTTGCCTCTTCCATTTTTGTGTTAACGGCAATTAATTGCCTTTAATTTTGGAAAGAGCAGACATTTCAATACGTCTGTGTTAGCTGCTTTTTGTGACATAACTCCTATTTATGATATCATTCACAAAAATTATACCTTTTTTAAACCTTTAATCAAAACATTTGTTTTTTTTATCGATTAGTATATTTAAATTTAACTTAATTTATATTTATTGTTTTTTCTGCAACTGCATCCGACGTTCTATGACAATTTTTAAGAAATAACGATATTTTGGAGATGATTTCCTTTTCAAACAAACAAACAAACAAACAACCAACCAAAAAGTGAAAATTAAAATCGGAATGAGCCTTTTCAGGGGTTCACAATATTCCGCTGAAAAGGTGAAATAAAAAATCAATAAAAAATTGAAATATGTAACTTTCACACCTCAACAAGTCCAATACAGCAAATGAAAGATAAACATCTTGTTAATCTACCCATCGTGTCCGATTTCAGAAATGCTTTACAGTGAAAGCAAAACATATAATTATGATAGGTCATAGCCAAGTCATAAAAACACACAGCCATTTTTTCCAGCCAAAGATAGGAGTCACATGTTACACAATACATGTATGTTTTGTTAGATAAAGTTCATATTTATATCCAAAAATCTCAGTTTACATTGGTGCCTTACATGCAGTAATGTTTTGATTCCAAAATATCCGGTAATTTTGCAGAAATACTCATAATAAACATTGATAAAAGATACAAATGTTATTCACAGAATTAAAGATAGACTTCTCCTTAATGCAACCGTCAGATTTTTTTTTTTAATTACGCAAAAAGCTGAATCTGAGAACGGTGCACAGAACCCAAAACAGCTAGAGGAATATCCGCCATTTTGGAATCAACAAAGTTAGAAACAACACCATAAATATTCACTTACCTTTGATGATCTTCATCAGAATGCACTCCCAGGAATCCCTGTTCGACAATAGATGACTAATTTGTTCCATAAAGTTCCATCATTTATGTCCAAACAGCCACTTGTTGTTAGCGTGTTCAGCCCAGTAATCCATCTTCATGAGGTGCAGGCACTTCAACCAGACAAAAACTCGAAAAGTTCCAGTACAGTCCTTTAGAAACATGTCAAACGATGTGTGGAATCAATCTTTAGGATGTTTTAAACATAAAACATGAATAATGTTCCAACCAGAGAATTCCTTCGTCTTCAGAAAAGCATTGGAAAGAGAGGTAACTCTGTCGGGAGCGCGCGTCATGAGACCAAGCCTCTCTGCCAGACCACTGACTCAATGAGGCCTCATGAGCCCCTCGTTTATAGTAGAATTCTCATTCAAGTTTCTAAAGACGGTTGACATCTAGTGGAAGCCGTAGGAAGTGCAACTTTATCCATATCTCAATGTGTATTTGGTAGGCCAATCTTTGAAAAATTACAAACCTCAGATGTCCCACTTCCTGGTTGGATTTTTCTCAGGTTTTCGCCTGCCATATGAGTTCTGTTATACTCACACACATCATTCAAACATTTTTAGAAACTTCAGAGTGGTTTCTACCCAATACTAATAATAATATGCATATATTAGCATCTGGGACAGAGTAGTAGGCAGTTCACTCTGGGCACGCTATTCATCCAAAAGTGAAAATACTGCCCCCTATCCCAAAAAGGTAAAGGGAAAAGGGCTTTTCTTGAACATGGGGTGAGACATTCCTACCAATTTACTGGAGAACCATTTTGGATTTAAGTATAACATTTGTATGACTGAAGCCTTTAGTGAGAGGTCTAATGCTTTAACATTTCATCATTTCTGCCCTCCAAATTCATATTCGTTATATAAATAGGCCCTTTTAATTTTGTCTGGCTTGCCGTTCCAAACAAAATTTTATATATATTTTTTTACATTTAAATTAAAAGCAGGTGTAGGCAAAACCATTAGCAAATAGGTAAACTGTGATATGACTAAAGAGTTAATCATGGTGATTTTTCCACAAATAGACAGGTATTTTCCTTTCCATGGTAGCAAGATCATATCATTGTTGGATCATATTTAAACAGCTAACATTTCAATGGCAATAATAAATAGATATACCGATAGAGGACAACCTTGTTTTTACTCCAAGATAGTGTACAACTTTCTGAGATGTAACCATTATTTACTATTTTACACCTAGAGTTACTATACATAACTTTAAACCATTTTATAAGAGATTCCCCAAAATTGAAAAAATTCTAGCCATTTATATATTAACTCCAATCATACTTCATCAAATGCCTTTTCAAAATCAGCTATGAAAACCAGGCATGTTGTCCCAGATATTTCATAGTATTCTATTGTTTCCAGTACTTGTCTTATATTATCTTCAATGTATCGTCCATGTAAAAAACTCTGATTTTGATAAATAATATCCAAAACCTTTATTAATTCTATACGCCAAGCATTTAGCATTTGGGAGTTTTGCTTCACAACGTTGAAGTGTAAAAGGCCTCCAAATGATTAAATGGACTGGATCTATATATATACCACTTGGGTCCTGTTTCAGTAATAATGATATCAGACCTTCTCGTTGCTTGTCTGATAATCTACCGTTTATATAGGAGTGGTTACAACATGCTAATAACGGTCCTCTGAGTATATCAAAAAAGTTTGGTAAACCTCCACTGACATCCATCTCTGGAGTTTTCCCAGACTTTAAGGCTTTAATTGCATCAAGAAGTTCCTCCTCTGTAATTTGGCCTTAACCTGTGTCTTTCTGTAGAGATGTTAATTTTACATTTATTAATAGGAAAAAAATCCATACAATTAGCTTTGGTTATTGGAGACTGAAACAAAAGCATATTCTTAAAGTACTTTACTTCCTCTTTCAAAACATAATCCGGTGAATCATGTGTGACTTCATCATTTGTAACAAATTTCAATAAAAAAATGTTGGTAGCATTTCTATATTGAAGATTGAAAAATAATTTGGTGCATTTTTCCCCATATTCCATCCAGATCGCTTTATTTTTATAATATATTACCCTGGATCTGTCTTGAATAAGTTCCTCCATTTCTTTTTGTTTTTCCTCTAACTTATTCTGTGCCTCTATGGTACAGTTTTTATTGCTGTCCAACTGTACTGTTAGTCCTTCAATTTCCTTTGTTAATATGGACTCTTTTGATCTAAATTGCTTTTGTTTTATAGATGAGTACTGAATTGCATGGCCTTTAAAAGCACATTTAAAAGTGTATCATACAATAAGGGGATCTGCTGTACCTCTGTCTATGTTATGTCTGAAAAAGTCAGTTATAAATTATTCTGTCCTAGTTCTAAACAATTTATCATCTTGTAGGCTTTGATTAAATATCCAATATCCTCGCTATTCTGTAAGAGTAATATATATGGCAATTATGTGATGATCCGACCGCATTCTGTCCCTTATCAACACTTTTAAACTTTTGGTGCCAGAGAGAATAGCAGAAGAAAGTAATAAAGATGACTAGCTTGATTAAGCCTCCTCCATGTATATCTCACTAGGTCAGGGTATTAAACCTCCTCCATGTATATCTCACTAGGTCAGGGTATTAAACCTCCTCCATGTATATCTCACTAGGTCAGGATATTAAACCTCCTCCATGTATATCTCACTAGGTCAGGGTATTAAACCTCCTCCATGTATATCTCACTAGGTCAGGATATTAAACCTTCTCCATGTATATCTCACTAGGTCAGGATATTAAACCTCCTCCATGTATATCTCACTAGGTCAGGATATTAAGCCTCCTCCATGTATATCTCACTAGGTCAGGATATTAAACCTCCTCCATGTATATCTCACTACGTCAGGATATTAAACCTCCTCCATGTATATCTCACTAGGTAAGGGTATTAAACCTCCTCCATGTATATCTCACTAGGTCATGATATTAAGCCTCCATGTATCCACTAATTCCAATATATCAATGACATTCATGATTTCCTTAAATGCCTAAGGGTGATAGTTTGAAGTGTGATTTCCTTTCCGGTCCATAGAGGTATTTAAGACCTTATTAAAATCTCCCACCATAATAATAGAGTCCAGTGTTGCTTGTCGAGTTGATACATTCTTAACTATATTTTCTAAGAAGCTTGGATCATTATTCAGACCGTATAGGTTAATAAGCCATATCTGTTTATTGTCCAATAACATATTTAAAATCATCCATCTACCTTGAGGATCTGTTTGGACAATTTGCACATTTGTATCAAAATTACTGTTAATTAAAACCATCACCCCTTTTGAATTTCTTTGCCCCCTGGGAGAAATACATATTTGCCACCACAGGCCTTTTCCCACAAAACTTCATCTAAAATTGTTGATTGAGTTTCCTGTAAACAATAGATATTATATTCCTTCTCTTTTAGCCAGGTAAATACTGATTGTCTTTTCCTATTATCTGCTAAGCCATTACAATTTCAACTGGCTATACTTATTTCACCACCTATCATAATGAGACACAGGTTTCAATTATTTTTTATCAACGTATATATGTTTGTAAATGCACCATTAAAAAGTAACATGATGGTTGAGTGTCTATATAGCTGTACCATGATCTTTGCCTTTCTACTAAGTAAACCTCCAATTGGTCCCCACTATTCCACCCGCTGAAAGCCCTCATCCCGAGCTGGGTTGTCATCCCAATGTCATCCCAGCAGACCACCCTGTTTGTTATTTTCCATAATTAGCTATTAATATTTGTAGTAATGTAGGCAATTTATGCAAAGGATTTTACCTCTCACCAGTCTCGCCATTACCAAAATTACATTATTGCAAGCAATTATTACATTAGGAAACAGTTATTGTGAATCCTCCTATATTGTCCCTAACATCTTTTACTCCTTTGCAACAGCACACACTCATACACACATACCCCCACACACTCATACACACATACCCCCACACACTCATACACACATACCCCCACACACTCATACACACATACCCTCACACACTCATACACACATACCCCCACACACTCATACACACTCAACCCTTCCCCCCCACACAACCATAGACTCACATTCTCAACAGTTGCACCATCCCAGAGCCCAACTCAAGAAAAGTCTTGATTTACAAATGCATTTACAGTTGCAGCTGTTTGGGAAGGTCTGCAAAACTGCGAAAAAAAATGTCCATGGAGATTTTATTAACCCTGAAACACCCACAACACGGTCCCCTGTAGTGACCATATTCCCTGAAACACCCACAACACGGTCCCCTGTAGTGACCATATCCCCAAGCATCTCCATGCAGTCAGACCTTTGATTTCGTGCCACCAGGGCCACAATGACCTCCTCCCCATGGGTTACTGCAGCTAGTGTTGCCAACACTGCCACTGCCTGGGCGGGGGCACCCCACCGGAATCTCCACCGGCTAGGTACAAGGTCGTCAAGGTTCTCATTAGCAGCTTTGAGAATTTCCTTGTATAGCATGCTCTCGCTTTAGGGGGTGTTACGCACGCCTCTATGAAGAGGGAACGCAACACCCTGCTACAACTAAACTCTCCGTGAAGTGAAAAAGGTATGGACTGTAGGTGCGAGTAAGGATGACAACAGGCAGAATGTGGTACCGTTTACAAGGACTTTATTCCTGTACACGGTAATATGGGGAAAAGGGGCTGGACGGAATCAAAGCAAAGAAAGTAAATCTCAAAGCCCCCCCCCCCTCTCTCCTATCTAACCTGCCTAACCACTACTTACCTATTTTAGCACCACCTGGTGCCCTAACCAAAATACAGAGGGTGGTCCGCCCAGGTCTTACCTAGTGTTTCTAGACAGTGAATATACTACGGGGTACATGTATGCCCGCGGGCCTCTTGCCTAAACACTCCCAAGGTGCCTTCCCCTCCCCCCCTGGGAACAAATGAAACAGAATATTAAACAATTTCACAAACAAACTAAGAAACAAAGGACATGAAATAAGCTCTACCTGAGCAACAAACTCACAGAACATACCAACTCTCAAAAATGAACTCCCAGCAAAATGAACTCCCAGCAAAATGAACTCCCAGCAAAATCAACCTCTAGCAAAATCTCTCTGCAATGACCTCCCAGCAAATCAAAAATATCTCTCTCCTGAACAGAACACTGGCTTTTATATAGCTTCAGATTGAATGGGTAATTGGAGACAGCTGTGTCTTGACGAGGGGGCGGGGTCAGCTCTCCAATTAGCCCTGGAGTCGACCAATCAGCTGCTTGAGGGATTTCAGGAAGCCCTTTCCTGAAATAAATACATGCAAATACACAAACTACAACACATAATCTGGGGAACGTAACAGGGGGCTTTGGCTTTGCAGGGCCAACCCTGCCAAGCAGGCTCAGAATCTTGAGGGGGCAGTGCTGCTCTTGGTCTCTGACCATCATTTTGGCTGCATACAGACCGCTTACAGCAGGCCCATAAAACAGTTAGGGACTTCTCCTTAGTATCTGGGTCATTCAGGTGGGTGTCTAGGGAATAGGGTTGTGGACCGTTCCATCAATATAGGATCATAAATAAATACATGAGTATATGTATTGTATAATATTTAAAAAATAAATGTAGTTCCCATGATAGGACAATAAAAAAAAAAAGTACAATTTATTTTAAAATGCTGTTCCACCATGATAGGACAATAAACACATGAGAAGTATAATTCATTTTAGAGAGAGAGAGAGAGAGAGAGAGAGAGAGGGGGGGGAGAGTGAGAGAGGGGGAGAGTGCGAGTGCGAGAGATAGAGTGCGAGTGCGAGAGATAGAGGGAGAGTGAGGGAGAGAGGGGGAGAGAGAGAGAGAGAGAGAGAGAGAGGGGAAGAGAGAGAGAGAGAGAGAGAGAGAGAGGGGAAGAGAGAGAGAGGGAGAGTGAAAGAGAGAGAGAGAGAGAGAGAGAGAGTGGGGGGGAGAGTGCGAGTGCGAGAGATAGAGGGAGAGTGAGGGAGAGAGGGGAAGAGAGAGAGAGAGAGAGAGAGAGAGAGAGAGAGAGAGAGAGGGAAAGAGAGAGAGAGGGAGAGTGAGAGCGAGAGAGAGGGAGAGAGAGAGAGAGAGAGAGAGAGAGAGAGAGAGAGAGAGAATATTTTACATTCATGGTTTGGCTTTATTCTCTGTAAGTGGCCCTGTGTCTGTGTGTTCACTCCTGTGTGTATTTCGGGGAAGTGTGAGTAGTTACTCTGTACAGTTAGTCTAATTGCCCCTGAAAGCTGGACACGAGGTGCTGCATCAGACCATCTGATTACGGCTTAATGTGCTATAGTCTACATCCAAAATGGCACCATATTTCCTATATAGTGCACTACTTCCCCGGACAATAAACAATAAAGCATATAGCCGCGCTGTTACGAACCGCGTGCACCTGGTGACCCAAAATGGACGTTGTGCACCTGGTGACCTAAAAAGGTCCATGTGCACCTGGTCAACCAACCTCGCACACCCGGCGAACCAGGGCACCCAGGGTCTACAGGGTAGTAGTGCACTACTTCAGACCAAGGTCTATAGGGTAGTAGTGCACTAAGGCGGTGGCTTTGTTTTAGACTGGAGAAGAGGGTATGACACACACACACACACACACACACAAACACACACATACCACTGCCACCTTACTTGTTCCCTCCCTTGTGTTTTGTAGACCTCGTTGAGCCACATGCTACATTTACCAATGCTCTGGTTTCCACAACACTGGACAAGAGGTCTGTATTCAGCACAGGCCCTTCACAGTACCGAACACCGTTGTTTTGCTGATGGAATTGAGATGCAACGTTTATATTTTGGGGGGTTTTAAAAACGTATATATATTTTAAATGGGTGCCTCATGTCAAACTTATTTTGGGGGCTATTTCAGTCTCTCTCCTTTCTCTTCTCTGGTATGCCAGATTGATGTGTGAATTGTTGCCCCCACTGTAAACTACGTGGGTTTAGTGATACGTTACCCCCACTGTAAACTACGTGGTTTTAGTGGTTTGTTACCTCCACTGTAAACTACGTGGGTTTAGTGATACGTTACCCCCACTGTAAACTACGTGGGTTTAGTGGTACGATACCCCCACGGTAAACTACGTGGGTTTAGTGTTACGTTACCCCCACTGTAAACTACATGGGTTTAGTGGTTTGTTACCTCCACTGTAAACTACGTGGGTTTAGTGATACGTTACCCCCACGGTAAACTACGTGGGTTTAGTGGTACGTTACCCCCACGGTAAACTACGTGGGTTTAGTGGTATGTTACCCCAACTGTAAACTACGTGGGTTTAGTGATACGATACCCCAACTGTAAACTACGTGGGTTTAGTGGTACGATACCCCCACTGTACACTAATTAGCATAGCGCCACAGTCAAAAAATATTTATATTCATGAAATCACAAGTGCAATGTAGGAAAACACAGCTGAGCCTTTTGTTAATCCACCTGTTGTATCAGATTTTGAAATTATGCTTTACAGCGAAAGCAATCCAAGCGTTTGTGTAAGTTTATCGATAGCATAGCATAGCATTATGTACACTTAGCATCAGGTAGCTTGGTCACGAAAATCAGAAAAGCAATCAAATTAACCATTTACCTTTGATAATCTTCAGATGTTTTCACTCACGAGACTCCCAGTTAGACAGCAAATGTTAATTTTGTTCCATAAAGATATTTTTTATATCCAAATACCTCCGTTAGTTTGGTGCGTTATGCCCAGGAATCCACCGGAAATAGCGGTCACGACAACGCAGACAAAATTCCCAAATTATATCCATAATGTCGACAGAAACATGGCAAAAGTTTTTTATAATCAATCTTCAAGGTGTTTTTCAAATATCTATTCGATAATATATCAACCGGGACATTTGTCTTTTCACTAGGATCGGGAGGAACATTGGCCGTCTCTCTCTTTTGCGCAAAAATCACACTCAGAGCCCCAACCTGACCACTTACGTAATGTGGTCGTTCACACTCATTCTTCAAAATAAAGGCCTGAAACTATGTATAAAGGCTGTAGACACCTTAGG
>NC_143039.1:78841114-78853614 GCF_057628025.1 Oncorhynchus mykiss
CAAAGCAGCTGATTGTGGAATGCAGGAAAATGAGAGCTGAGCAATCACCCATTCACATCGACGGAATTGTAGTGGAGAAGGTTGAGAAGTTCCATGACGTCACTAAGGATCGATCACGGACCAAACACATCAACACAGTCCTGAGTAGATCACGACAACGCCTATTCCCCCTCAGGGGGCTGAAAAGATTTGACACTATGTTGTGTTAGTATCTTCTCTGTGTTGTGTTGATAACTCCTCTATGTTGTGTTATTAACTCCTCTATATTGTGTTGATAACTCCTCTATGTTGTGTTAATAACTCCTCTATGTTGTGTTATTAACTCCTCTATATTGTGTTGATAACTCCTCTATGTTGTGTTAATAACTCCTCTATGTTGTGTTAATAACTCCTCTATGTTGTGTTAAGAACTAATCTATGTTGTGTTATTAGTAACTCCTCTATGTTGTGTTATTAACTCCTCTATGTTGTGTTAATAACTCCTCTATGCTGTGTTAATAACTCATCTATGTTGTGTTAGTAGTATATCCTCTATGTTGTGTTAATAATTCCTCTATGTTGTGTTAATAACTCCTCTATGTTGAGTTATTAACCCCGCTATGTTGTTTTAATAACTCCTCTATGTTGTGTTAATAACTCCTCTATGTTGTGTTGATAACTCCTCTATGTTGTGTTAATAACTCCTCTATGTTGTGTTGATAACTCCTCTATGTTGTGTTAATAATTCCTCTATGTTGTCTTATTAACTACTATATGTTGTGTTAATAACTCCTCTATGTTGTCTTATTAGTAACTCCTCTATGTTGTGTTAATAACTCCTCTATGTTGTGTCAATAACTCCTCTATGTTGTGTTATTAGTATCTCCTCTATGTTGTGCTAATAACTCCTCTATGTTGTTTTAATAACTCCTCTATGTTGTGTTATTAGTATCTCCTCTATGGTGTGCTAATAACTCCTATATGTTGTGTTAATAACTCCTCTATGTTTTGCTAATAACTCCTCCATGTTGTGTTAATAACTATTCTATTTTGTGTTAATAACTTATCTTTGTTGTGTTAATAACTCATCTATGTTGTGTTAATAACTCCTCCATGTTGTGTTAATAACTCCTCTATGTTGTGTTAATAATTCCTCTATGTTGTGTTAATAACTACTCTATGTTGTGTTATTAGTAACTCCTCTATGTTGTGTTAATAACTCCTATATGTTGTGTTATTAACTCCTCTATGTTGTGTTATTAGTAACTCCTCTATGTTGTGTTAATAACTCCTCTATGTTGTGTTAATAACTCCTCTATGTTGTTTTAATAACTCCTCTATGTTGTGTTAATAACTACTCTATGTTGTGTTATTAGTAACTCCTCTATGTTGTGTTATTAACTCCTCTATGTTGTGTTAATAACTCCTCTATGTTGTGTTAATAACTCCTCTGTGTTGATTTGTCCAGTGTTCCTCATCATAACGTTGTCCAGTGTTCCTCAACAGAACTGAGAAAGGACTTGTGATGCTTGGAGCCGAAGCGTGCTGCTCAGACCACTGCCTTACGGCAGTTCACAATGCTCTTGCAAGCCTTGAGATTACTCGATTATACTTGATGGTGTGAGTTTGGTTAGTTTGCAGAGCCTTCCCCAAATCAAAGACCCCTGGTACGTTACTGCATTGTATAAACACTGCTCCCAACTGCCCCCTGGTGTACATTCTAAATATTCAATATTAATAAAACATTTTCTGCTGCAGGATTACTTTACTTTAAGACGCTTGATGGGAAGATATTGTATATATTTAAGTGGCGTAACGTCAAGCTATGACAGTCCTGTCTCTTAGCTGAGGAATAGGGTAGGACATCGTGGTTTTCTCTCTTTTCTTCACTTACCTCTCTCTTTTTCTCTCACTTCTTTCTTTCTCTCCTTTCTCTCCTTTCTCTCTCTCTCTCTCTCTCTCTCTCTCTCTCTCTCTCTCTCTCTCTCTCTCTTTCTTTCTCTATTGCTGTATCGCCTTTCTCACACATCAAGTCATTGTTGTTCTTCACATTACCGTCTCAGGTAAACACACATTATATAAAATAAAATCTAAGTTTATTTGTCACATACAGAAGGTGTAAACAGTACAGTGAAATGGTTACTGGCATAGTCGAGTCTTCTGTTTAGACATGTAGCTAGCTAGCTAAACAATGAACCATAATCCCAACTCATAACGTCACTACACTGCATTACATCGTGGAGTCTTCTGTTTAGACATGTAGCTAGCTAGCTAAACAATGAACCATAATCCCAACTCATAATGTTACTACACTGCATTACATCGTGGAGTCTTTTGTTTGAACATGTAGCTAGCTAGCTAAACAATGAACCATAATCCCAACTCTAATGCCGCGCTCAAAACAATTGGGAACTCTGAATGAGAAAAGTTGATTTGAAAGGTCATCCAACTCAGAATTCCAACTCAGGAATCTCGGGTTTCTTTCTATCCTACACAGATCATAACGTTAGCTAGCGAGACAGCCAGCTAACTAGCTAACACCAGTTTGTTATTCTTTAACTTTGCAATAAAAACCACTTTCTGACTAAATTAGAAAACGTACAATATCTGAAAATGTAGCTAGATTATGACCCGTGTACGTGGATGACATGGATGCCCTTAGTTTGAAGATGTTATCCTGAGACAGGTGTTTTATACATCAGCCTTGTTTCAAATCCCTGTCGTCTTTCTGTTTCCACCCGGAAATCTACTGATTGGTCAACTTCTTCAGTGACGACACACGTCACGGTCCTCAGCAGACTCTTCTTCTGGTTGAATCAAAATTATTTGGTTTTTTTAACCTAAATCAGGGATTTCCTCGTTAGTCTGAATCGTTTTCAGAGTCGGAGAAAGTCAGCGCTGCTGAGAGAGAGGAAGAAAGAGAGAGAGAGAAGGAGAGAGAAAGCAAGAGAGAGAGGAGCCAAGAGAGAGAGAGAAAGCAAGATAGAGAGAGAAAGCAAGAGATAGGGAGAAAGCAAGAGAGAGAGAGAGGAAGCAAGAGAGAGCGATAAAGAGGAGGAGAGAGAAGAGAGAGAGAGGGGGAGGGTTGAGATGGTTCAATGATGGCCTTTCATGGATCATGAATTCTGTATGATATGTCATGATGATGATGATGATGATGATGATGATGTGGATATTGTGGATGATGATGATGATGATGATGTGGATATTGTGGATGATGATGATGATGATGATGTGGATATTGTGGATGATGATGGTGATGATGATGATGATGTGGATATTGTAGATGATAATGATGTTGATGATGAGGGTGATGTTGATGATGTTGATGGTGAGGGTGATGTTGATGGTGATGATGATGATGGTGATGTTGATGATGGTGATGATGATGATGATGATGATGATGTTGATGGCTGTGTCTCTCTCTCGCTCTCTCTCTTTCTCTCTCTTTCTCTCCCTCTCTTTCTCTCTCTCTCTCTCTTTCTCTCCCTCTCTTCTCTCTCTTTCTCTCTCCCTCTCTCTCTCTCTCTCTCTCTCTCTCTCTCTCTCTCTCTCTCTCTCTCTCTCTCTCTCTCTCTATCTCTCTCTCTCTCTCTCTCTCTCTCTCTCTCTCTCTCTCTCTCTCGCTCTCTCTCTCTCTGCCTCTATTGTAAGTGCACATCCTGGTACTGGAGCAGGACAGGGAGTATCTGTCATCAGGGAAGTGGCAACAGCAGACGACTTCTCCCCTGTGCTTGTTTCTGTTTGATGCCATTCACCACTGAAAGACATGAACTAATCCAGAAACACAACAAGACTCAACAGCTCCTCTCATCTACCGTCACACAATCCCTTATTTTATTCAATATACAGAATGAAGAATGGATTGAGCATTTTACTCCTTCTCCTTTTCTCTCTCCCTCGTTTTCTCTCGTTCTCTTTAGAAATGTATCCTGATCTGTTTTAATAATGCATGGAACGAGAGAAGGAAGGAGATAGAATATTAAAGACACAATGCAATCACAGCGCAGCAGTGGCCAAGGCCTGCTCTCTCCTTCTCCGTGCAATTCAACCTTCTCTTGCATTCAGCCTTTTGCATTCTGGGTACTACACTTAGAGCATTTCAATATGCTGTCTGTCTGTCTGTCTGATTACTGATGCATTCTGGGTACCACACTTAGAGCATTTCAATATGCTGTCTGTCTGTCTGATTACTGATGCATTCTGGGTACTACACTTAGAGCATTTCAATATGCTGTCTGTCTGTCTGATTACTGATGCATTCTGGGTACTACACTTAGAGCATTTCAATATGCTGTCTGTCTGTCTGATTACTGATGCATTCTGGGTACAACACTTAGAGCATTTCAATATGCTGTCTGTCTGTCTGATTACTGATGCATTCTGGGTACTACACTTAGAGCATTTCAATATGCTGTCTGTCTGTCTGATTACTGATGCATTCTGGGTACCACACTTAGAGCATTTCAATATGCTGTCTGTCTGTCTGATTACTGATGCATTCTGGGTACAACACTTAGAGCATTTCAATATGCTGTCTGTCTGTCTGATTACTGATGCATTCTGGGTACTACACTTAGAGCATTTCAATATGCTGTCTGTCTGTCTGATTACTGATGCATTCTGGGTACTACACTTAGAGCATTTCAATATGCTGTCTGTCTGTCTGATTACTGATGCATTCTGGGTACTACACTTAGAGCATTTCAATATGCTGTCTGTCTGTCTGATTACTGATGCATTCTGGGTACCACACTTAGAGCATTTCAATATGCTGTCTGTCTGTCTGATTACTGATGCATTCTGGGTACTACACTTAGAGCATTTCAATATGCTGTCTGTCTGTCTGATTACTGATGCATTCTGGGTACTACACTTAGAGCATTTCAATATGCTGTCTGTCTGTCTGATTACTGATGCATTCTGGGTACTACACTTAGAGCATTTCAATATGCTGTCTGTCTGATTACTGATGCATTCTGGGTACCACACTTAGAGCATTTCAATATGCTGTCTGTCTGATTACTGATGCATTCTGGGTACCACACTTAGAGCATTTCAATATGCTGTCTGTCTGATTACTGATGCATTCTGGGTACAACACTTAGAGCATTTCAATATGCTGTCTGTCTGATTACTGATGCATTCTGGGTACCACACTTAGAGCATTTCAATATGCTGTCTGTCTGTCTGATTACTGATGCATTCTGGGTACTACACTTAGAGCATTTCAATATGCTGTCTGTCTGTCTGATTACTGATGCATTCTGGGTACTACACTTAGAGCATTTCAATATGCTGTCTGTCTGTCTGATTACTGATGCATTCTGGGTACTACACTTAGAGCATTTCAATATGCTGTCTGTCTGTCTGATTACTGATGCATTCTGGGTACAACACTTAGAGCATTTCAATATGCTGTCTGTCTGTCTGATTACTGATGCATTCTGGGTACTACACTTAGAGCATTTCAATATGCTGTCTGTCTGTCTGATTACTGATGCATTCTGGGTACCACACTTAGAGCATTTCAATATGCTGTCTGTCTGTCTGATTACTGATGCATTCTGGGTACAACACTTAGAGCATTTCAATATGCTGTCTGTCTGTCTGATTACTGATGCATTCTGGGTACTACACTTAGAGCATTTCAATATGCTGTCTGTCTGTCTGATTACTGATGCATTCTGGGTACTACACTTAGAGCATTTCAATATGCTGTCTGTCTGTCTGATTACTGATGCATTCTGGGTACTACACTTAGAGCATTTCAATATGCTGTCTGTCTGTCTGATTACTGATGCATTCTGGGTACCACACTTAGAGCATTTCAATATGCTGTCTGTCTGTCTGATTACTGATGCATTCTGGGTACTACACTTAGAGCATTTCAATATGCTGTCTGTCTGTCTGATTACTGATGCATTCTGGGTACTACACTTAGAGCATTTCAATATGCTGTCTGTCTGTCTGATTACTGATGCATTCTGGGTACTACACTTAGAGCATTTCAATATGCTGTCTGTCTGATTACTGATGCATTCTGGGTACCACACTTAGAGCATTTCAATATGCTGTCTGTCTGATTACTGATGCATTCTGGGTACCACACTTAGAGCATTTCAATATGCTGTCTGTCTGATTACTGATGCATTCTGGGTACAACACTTAGAGCATTTCAATATGCTGTCTGTCTGATTACTGATGCATTCTGGGTACCACACTTAGAGCATTTCAATATGCTGTCTGTCTGTCTGATTACTGATGCATTCTGGGTACTACACTTAGAGCATTTCAATATGCTGTCTGTCTGTCTGATTACTGATGCATTCTGGGTACCACACTTAGAGCATTTCAATATGCTGTCTGTCTGTCTGATTACTGATGCATTCTGGGTACCACACTTAGAGCATTTCAATATGCTGTCTGTCTGTCTGATTACTGATGCATTCTGGGTACTACACTTAGAGCATTTCAATATGCTGTCTGTCTGATTACTGATGCATTCTGGGTACAACACTTAGAGCATTTCAATATGCTGTCTGTCTGATTACTGATGCATTCTGGGTACCACACTTAGAGCATTTCAATATGCTGTCTGTCTGTCTGATTACTGATGCATTCTGGGTACTACACTTAGAGCATTTCAATATGCTGTCTGTCTGTCTGATTACTGATGCATTCTGGGTACTACACTTAGAGCATTTCAATATGCTGTCTGTCTGATTACTGATGCATTCTGGGTACAACACTTAGAGCATTTCAATATGCTGTCTGTCTGTCTGATTACTGATGCATTCTGGGTACTACACTTAGAGCATTTCAATATGCTGTCTGTCTGTCTGATTACTGATGCATTCTGGGTACTACACTTAGAGCATTTCAATATGCTGTCTGTCTGTCTGATTACTGATGCATTCTGGGTACCACACTTAGAGCATTTCAATATGCTGTCTGTCTGTCTGATTACTGATGCATTCTGGGTACTACACTTAGAGCATTTCAATATGCTGTCTGTCTGATTACTGATGCATTCTGGGTACTACACTTAGAGCATTTCAATATAACGTCTGTCTGTCTGATTACTGATGCATTCTGGGTACTACACTTAGAGCATTTCAATATGCTGTCTGTCTGATTACTGATGCATTCTGGGTACTACACTTAGAGCATTTCAATATGCTGTCTGTCTGATTACTGATGCATTCTGGGTACTACACTTAGAGCATTTCAATATGCTGTCTGTCTGTCTGATTACCGATGCATTCTGGGTACTACACTTAGAGCATTTCAATATGCTGTCTGTCTGTCTGATTACTGATGCATTCTGGGTACTACCCTTAGAGCATTTCAATATGCTGTCTGTCTGTCTGATTACTGATGCATTCTGGGTACTACACTTAGAGCATTTCAATATGCTGTCTGTCTGATTACTGATGCATTCTGGGTACTACACTTAGAGCATTTCAATATGCTGTCTGTCTGTCTGATTACTGATGCATTCTGGGTACTACACTTAGAGCATTTCAATATGCTGTCTGTCTGTCTGATTACTGATGCATTCTGGGTACAACACTTAGAGCATTTCAATATGCTGTCTGTCTGTCTGATTACTGATGCATTCTGGGTACTACCCTTAGAGCATTTCAATATGCTGTCTGTCTGTCTGATTACTGATGCATTCTGGGTACTACACTTAGAGCATTTCAATATGCTGTCTGTCTGTCTGATTACTGATGCATTCTGGGTACTACACTTAGAGCATTTCAATATGCTGTCTGTCTGTCTGATTACTGATGCATTCTGGGTACTACACTTAGAGCATTTCAATATGCTGTCTGTCTGTCTGATTACTGATGCATTCTGGGTACAACACTTAGAGCATTTCAATATGCTGTCTGTCTGTCTGATTACTGATGCATTCTGGGTACTACACTTAGAGCATTTCAATATGCTGTCTGTCTGTCTGATTACTGATGCATTCTGGGTACTACACTTATAGCATTTCAATATGCTGTCTGTCTGTCTGATTACTGATGCATTCTGGGTACAACACTTAGAGCATTTCAATATGCTGTCTGTCTGATTACTGATGCATTCTGGGTACCACACTTAGAGCATTTCAATATGCTGTCTGTCTGTCTGATTACTGATGCATTCTGGGTACTACACTTAGAGCATTTCAATATGCTGTCTGTCTGTCTGATTACTGATGCATTCTGGGTACAACACTTAGAGCATTTCAATATGCTGTCTGTCTGATTACTGATGCATTATGGGTACTACACTTAGAGCATTTCAATATGCTGTCTGTCTGTCTGATTACTGATGCATTCTGGGTACTACACTTAGAGCATTTCAATATGCTGTCTGTCTGTCTGATTACTGATGCATTCTGGGTACTACACTTAGAGCATTTCAATATGCTGTCTGTCTGTCTGATTACTGATGCATTCTGGGTACTACCCTTAGAGCATTTCAATATGCTGTCTGTCTGTCTGATTACTGATGCATTCTGGGTACTACCCTTAGAGCATTTCAATATGCTGTCTGTCTGTCTGATTACTGATGCATTCTGGGTACTACCCTTAGAGCATTTCAATATGCTGTCTGTCTGTCTGATTACTGATGCATTCTGGGTACTACACTTAGAGCATTTCAATATGCTGTCTGTCTGTCTGATTACTGATGCATTCTGGGTACTACCCTTAGAGCATTTCAATATGCTGTCTGTCTGTCTGATTACTGATGCATTCTGGGTACCACACTTAGAGCATTTCAATATGCTGTCTGTCTGTCTGATTACTGATGCATTCTGGGTACTACCCTTAGAGCATTTCAATATGCTGTCTGTCTGTCTGATTACTGATGCATTCTGGGTACTACACTTAGAGCATTTCAATATGCTGTCTGTCTGTCTGATTACTGATGCATTCTGGGTACAACACTTAGAGCATTTCAATATGTTGTCTGTCTGATTACTGATGCATTATGGGTACTACACTTAGAGCATTTCAATATGCTGTCTGTCTGTCTGATTACTGATGCATTCTGGGTACTACACTTAGAGCATTTCAATATGCTGTCTGTCTGTCTGATTACTGATGCATTCTGGGTACTACACTTAGAGCATTTCAATATGCTGTCTGTCTGTCTGATTACTGATGCATTCTGGGTACTACCCTTAGAGCATTTCAATATGCTGTCTGTCTGTCTGATTACTGATGCATTCTGGGTACTACCCTTAGAGCATTTCAATATGCTGTCTGTCTGTATCTTTATTGGTGTAGTATTCTTGAGTATTCCTTGTAGTTCTTGTATTCTGTGTTCTGAACTCTGTGTTCTGTAGCTGACTCTGTGTTCTGTAGCTGACTCTGTGTTCTGTAGCTGACTCTGTGTTCTGAACTCTGTGTTCTTGAGCTGACTCAGTTTTCTGAACTCTGTGTTCTGTGGCTGACTCTTTGATCTGAACTCTGTGTTCTGTAGCTGACTGTTCTGTAGCTGACTGTGTTCTGAACTCTGTGTTCTGTAGCTGACTCAGTTTTCTGAACTCTGTGTTCTTGAGCTGACTGTTCTGTGGCTGACTGTGTTCTGAACTCTGTGTTCTGTAGCTGACTCAGTTTTCTGAACTCTGTGTTCTGTGGCTGACTCTTTGTTCTGAACTCTGTGTTCTGTAGCTGACTGTTCTTTAGCTGACTCTGTGTTCTGTAGCTGACTCTGTGTTCTGAACTCTGTGTTCTGTAGCTGACTCAGTTTTCTGAACTCAGTGTTCTGTAGCTGACTGTGTTCTGTAGCTGATTGTGTTCTGTAGCTGATTGTGTTCTGTAGCTGACTCTGTGTTCTGTAGCTGACTCTGTGTTCTGAACTCTGTGTTCTGTAGCTGACTGTGTTCTGTAGCTGATTGTGTTCTGTAGCTGATTGTCTTCTGTAGCTGACTCTGTGTTCTGTAGCTGACTCTGTGTTCTGAACTCTGTGTTCTGTAGCTGACTCAGTTTTCTGAACTCTGTGTTCTGAACTATGTGTGTTCTGTAGCTGATTGTGTTCTGTAGCTGATTGTGTTCTGTAGCTGATTGTGTTCTGTAGCTGATTGTGTTCTGTAGCTGACTCAGTTTTCTGAACTCTGTGTTCTGTAGCTGACTCAGTTTTCTGAACTCTGTGTGTTCTGTAGCTGATTGCGTTCTGTAGCTGATTGTGTTCTGTAGCTGATTGTGTTCTGTAGCTGACTCAGTTTTCTGAACTCTGTGTTCTGTAGCTGACTCAGTTTTCTGAACTCTGTGTGTTCTGTAGCTGATTGCGTTCTGTAGCTGATTGTGTTCTGTAGCTGATTGTGTTCTGTAGCTGACTCAGTTTTCTGAAATCTGTGTGTTCTGTAGCTGATTGCGTTCTGTAGCTGATTGTGTTCTGTAGCTGATTGTGTTCTGTAGCTGACTCAGTTTTCTGAAATCTGTGGTCTGTAGCTGATTGTGTTCTGTAGCTGATTGTTTTCTGTAGCTGACTCAGTTTTCTGAACTCTGTGTTCTGTAGCTGATTGTGTTCTGTAGCTGACTCAGTTTTCTGAACTCTGTGTTCTGTAGCTGACTCAGTGAGCATTATTCATTGTGTCTGAGGGAGAATAGGATATAGCCTCGCTTCTCTTCTGCACCTAGCTGGGATAGTGGAAGAAAACACTTTGAACTCACACAAGCACTTACACTGATACAAACCCAGTTCAATTGTTAATTTACCAATGTGACAAAAGTCTTGTCATTAATTCTTAAAATGAAAATCTAGAAATTAAGTAGTCTATCCAAACCAGAAATCGAGGCCGAACTTCATGAAATGCACCCTCTATTGCTGAAACCCCAAGGCTAATTTGCAAGGATTTGTCTCTGACTTGATTCCCTGTGTGGGTTTCATAGTGAGTCTATTTCCCAAAGGGGATTACGGATTAGTAATTTACAAGTTTATATCTCAGCCAGCACTGTGAAAGAATCTTCTGATCTCCAATTCAATTCCAGCTGATCAGTGACTGTCAAAACCAAACACTCAGGAGGGCTAGAACTGAGCTCCGCATCACAGGGACTGGTGAGTGTGTAAATGTGTGTGTGCATGCGTGCGTGCGTGTGACAGAGCAGGAGAGAGAAAAGGAGACAGCGAGATTGGAAGGAAAGAAAGAGAGAGAGAGAGAGCCGGGATACATCTTTCCCTGCTCTCTGCCTGCTTTGTAATCTGTCAGAGTGCAGTATCCAGGGATTGTTATCAGATTGTGATCAGGCTGGAGTCTGGCAGAGATACTGGACAAGAGAAGGATATACAGGCCAAGGGTCTGGGAAATGGAGGAACGGAGAGGGCAGCTGATATGAGGACACTCAGTCAGAAGCAAACATAATGAGGGTGGGGCGGGAAGAGGAACAAAGAGAGTGAAAGATTGCCTATACTAAAACTCTTTAACATTATCCTTAGCTCTGACATATTCCCCAATATTTGGAACTAAGGACTGATCACCCCAATCCACAAAGTGGAGACAAATTTGGCCCCAATAACTACCGTGGGATATGCGTCAACAGCAACCTTGGGAAAATCCTCTGCATTATCATTAACAGCAGACTCGTACATTTCCTCAACGAAAACAATGTACTGAGCAAATGTCAAATTGGCTTTTTACCAAATTACCGTACAACAGACCATGTATTCACCCTGGACACCATAATTGACATACAAACAAACCAAAACAAAGACAAAGTCTTCTCATGCTTTGATGATTTCAAAAAAGCCCTTGACTCAATTTGGCCTGAGGGTCTGCTATACAAATTGATGGAAAGAGGTGTCTGGGGGAAAAAAGTATGACATTATAAAATCCATGTACGCAAACAAGAAGTGTGCGGGTAAAATAGACAAAAACACACACAGTTCTTCCCACAGGGCCGTGGGGTGAGACAGGGATGCAGCTTAAGCCCCACCCTCTTCAACATATGTATAAAAAAATTGGTGAGTGCACTAGAAAAGTCTGCAACACCTGGCCTCACCCCTCACCCCTCCAGAATCTGAAGTCAAATGTATACTGTTTGCTGATGATCTGGTGCTTCTGTCCCCAACCAAGGAGGGCCTACAGCAGCACCTAGATATTCGGCACAGATTCTGCCAGACCTGGGCCCTGACATTAAATCTCAGTAAGACCAAAATAATTGTGTTCCAAAAAAGGTCCAGTCGGCAGGACTACAAATACAAATTCCATACAAAACTGTGAACGATCTGAGAGACAAGAAGGGCATTCTATGCCATCAAAAGGAACAGAAAATTTGACATACCAATTAGGATCTGGCTAAAAATACTTGAATCAGTCTTAGAAACCATTGCCCTTTATGGTTGTGAGGTCTGTGGTCCGCTCACCAAGCAAAAATTCACAAAATGTGACAAATACCAAATTGAGGCTCTGCATTAAGAATTCTTCAAAAAATATCCTCTGTGTACAACGTAAAACACCAAATAATGCATGAAGAGCAGAATTAGGCCGATACCCACTAATTATCAAAATACAGAAA
>NC_143039.1:78858614-78883614 GCF_057628025.1 Oncorhynchus mykiss
GCTGTCCTCCTAGCTGTGTACCTCAATGTCCTCCCAGCTGTGTCCCTCGCTGTCCTGCTATTTGTGTCAATCAATGTCCTCCTAGCTGAGTCCCTCGCTGTCCTGCTAGCTGTGTCCATCAATGTCCTGCTAGCTGTGTACCTCGCTGTCCTGCTAGCTGTGTACCTCACTGTCCTGCTAGCTGTGACCCTCACTGTCCTGCTAGTGTGGGAGAAAGATGTACATATAGGGAGGAACATAATACTGTAACACAAGAGAAAGATACACTTAGAGTGCATTTACCATTCTGGTAAAATGCATTGTCTATTGTATAGGACAGGAGGCCAGAGTAAGGCCATGAGAGCATAGGACAGCTGGACATACCAAGGTCAGAGGGACATACGGAGGAGGGGGTCAGCCAAATGACCAACTGATGGACTATAGACATAGGCCATATGTTTTTAGGACATGAAGATGCTGAAGGAATGTCAGAAGAGACACATAGTCTACGAGTCCTAATAAGGACAGACATACCAAAGAACACACCAGGCTGAACGTAATGGGGGCCCATAGCATAAGATGGGCATGTATTATTTTTGGGAATTGAAGAGGTCCTGTCACAATTATAACTTGACTGAAAGCAGATATGGGCGTTATCGAGCTGAACAAGCAGGATGCACAGATTGGGATATAATGGTGGCAGATGGACTGAGGGAAGTAACTTCATTTGCATGTGGGATGGACTCACATGTTGTATGTGTATAAATCAGAGCCAGTGCTCTGGAAAAGTCTGTGTTCCACGGACCATCTAGGCTTCTGATGTGTTTGTATTAAAAGCCTATATTGAATTCACAAGTTCTTGTAAGTGTTACATTTTGTTAAGATTCTCCACGAGAGAATGTGTAACTCGCTGTCCTCCTAGCTGTGTCCCTCGCTGTCCTGCTAAATCAAATCAAATCAAATAAAATTTATTTATATAGCCCTTCGTACATCAGCTGATATCTCAAAGTGCTGTACAGAAACCCAGCCAAAAACCCCAAACAGCAAGCAATGCAGGTGAAGAAGCACGGTGGCTAGGAAAAACTCCATAGAAAGGCCAAAACCTAGGAAGAAACCTAGAGAGGAACCAGGCTCTGTGGGGTGGCCAGTCCTCTTCTGGCTGTGCCGGGTGGAGATTCTAACAGAACATGGCCAAGATGTTCAAATGTTCATAAATGACCAGCATGGTCGAATAATAATAAGGCAGAACAGTTGAAACTGGAGCAGCAGCACAGTCAGGTGGACTGGGGACAGCAAGGAGTCATCATGTCAGGTATTCCTGGGGCATGGTCCTAGGGCTCAGGTCCTCCGAGAGAGAGAAAGAAAGAGAGAAGGAGAGAATTAGAGAACGCACACTTAGATTCACACAGGACACCGAATAGGACAGGAGAAGTACTCCAGATATAACGCACTGACCCTAGCCCCCCGACACATAAACTACTGCAGCATAAATACTGGAGGCTGAGACAGGATGGGTCAGGAGACACTGTGGTCCCATCCGAGGACACCCCCGGACAGGGCCAAACAGGAAGGATATAATCCCACCCACTTTGCCAAAGCACAGCCCCCACACCACTAGAGGGATATCTTCAACCACCAACTTACCATCCTGAGACAAGGCTGAGTATAGCCCACAAAGACCTCCGCCACGGCACAACCCAAGGGGGGGCGCCAACCCAGACAGGATGATCACATCAGTGAATCAACCCACTCAGGTGACGCACCCCCTCCAGGGACAGCATGAGAGAGCCCCAGTAAGCCAGTGACTCAGCCCCTGTAATAGGGTTAGAGGCAGAGAATCCCAGTGGAAAGAGGGGAACCGGCCAGGCAGAGACAGCAAGGGCGGTTCGTTGCTCCAGAGCCTTTCCGTTCACCTTCCCACTCCTGGGCCAGACTACACTCAATCATATGACCCACTGAAGAGATGTAGAGACTTACATGGGTAGGCAGACCGTTCCATAAAAATGGAGCTCTATAGGAGAAAGCCCTGCCTCCAGCTGTTTGCTTAGAAATTCTAGGGACAATTAGGAGGCCTGCGTCTTGTGACCGTAGTGTACGTGTAGGTATGTACGGCAGGACCAAATTAGAGAGATAGGTAGGAGCAAGCCCATGTAATGCTTTGTAGGTTAGCAGTAAAACCTTGAAATCAGCCCTTGCTTTGACAGGAAGCCAGTGTAGAGAGGCTAGCACTGGAGTAATATGAGTAATATGATCAAATGTTTTGGTTCTAGTCAGGATTCTAGCAGCCGTATTTAGCACTAACTGAAGTTTATTTAGTGCTTTATCCGGGTAGCCGGAAAGTAGAGCATTGCAGTAGTCTAACCTAGAAGTGACAAAAGCATGGATTAATTTTTCTGCATTATTTTTGGACAGAAAGTTTCTGATTTTTGCAATGTTACGTAGATGGAAAAAAGCTGTCCTTGAAATGGTCTTGATATGTTCTTCAAAAGAGAGATCAGGGTCGAGAGTAACGCCGAGGTCCTTCACAGTTTTATTTGAGACGACTGTACAACCATTAAGATTAATTGTCAGATTCAACAGAAGATCTCTTTGTTTCTTGGGACCTAGAACAAGCATCTCTGTTTTGTCCGAGTTTAAAAGTAGAAAGTTTGCAGCCATCCACTTCCTTATGTATGAAACACATGCTTCTAGCAAGGGCAATTTTGGGGCTTCGCCATGTTTCATTGAAATGTACAGCTGTGTGTCATCCGCATAGCAGTGAAAGTTAACATTATGTTTTCGAATAACATCCCCAAGAGGTAAAATAAATAGTGAAAACAATAGTGGTCCTAAAACGGAACCTTGAGGAACACCGACATTTACAGTTGATTTGTCAGAGGACAAACCATTCACAGAGACAAACTGATATCTTTCCGATAGATAAGATCTAAACCAGGCCAGAACTTGTCCGTGTAGACCAATTTGGGTTTCCAATCTCTCCAAAAGAATGTGGTGATCGATGGTATCAAAAGCAGCACTAAGGTCTAGGAGCACGAGGACAGATGCAGAGCCTCGGTCCGATACCATTAAAATGTCATTTACCACCTTCACAAGTGCCGTCTCAGTGCTATGATGGGGTCTAAAACCAGACTGAAGCATTTCGTATACATTGTTTGTCTTCAGGAAGGCAGTGAGTTGTTGCGCAACAGCCTTTTCTAAAAATTTTGAGAGGAATGGAAGATTCGACATAGGCCGATAGTTTTTTATATTTTCTGGGTCAAGGTTTGGCTTTTTCAAGAGAGGCTTTATTACTGCCACTTTTAGTGAGTTTGGTACACATCCGGTGGATAGAGAGCCGTTTATTATGTTCAACATAGAAGGGCCAAGCACAGGAAGCAGCTCTTTCAGTAGTTTAGTTGGAATAGGGTCCAGTATGCAGCTTGAAGGTTTAGAGGCCATGATTATTTTCATAATTGTGTCAAGAGATATAGTACTAAAACACTTGAGCGTCTCTCTTGATCCTAGGTCCTGGCAGAGTTGTGCAGACTCAGGACAACTGAGCTTTGAAGGAATACGCAGATTTAAGGAGGAGTCCGTAATTTGCTTTCTAATAATCATAATCTTTTCCTCAAAGAAGTTCATGAATTTATCACTGCTAAAGTGAAAGTCATCCTCTCTTGGGGAATGCTGCTTTTTAGTTAGCTTTGCGACAGTATCAAGTATCAAAAGGAATTTTGGGTTGTTCTTATTTTCCTCAATTAAGTTAGAAAAATAGGATGATCGAGCAGCAGTAAGGGCTCTTCGGTACTGCACAGTACTGTCTTTCCAAGCTAGTCAGAAGACTTCCAGTTTGGTGTGGCGCCATTTCCGTTCCAATTTTCTGGAAGCTTGCTTCAAAGCTCGGGTATTTTCTGTGTACCAGGGAGCTAGTTTCTTATGAGAAATGTTTTTAGTTTTTAGGGGTGCAACTGCATCTAGGGTATTGCGCAAAGTTAAATTGAGTTCCTCAGTTAGGTGGTTAACTGATTTTTGTCCTCTGGCGTCCTTGGGTAGACAGAGGGAATCTGGAAGGACATCAAGGAATCTTTGTGTTGTCTGTAAATTTATAGCACGACTTTTGATGATCCTTGGTTGGGGTCTGAGCAGATTATTTGTTGCAATTGCAAACGTAATAAAATGGTGGTCCGATAGTCCAGGATTATGAGGAAAAACATTAAGATCCACAACATTTATTCCATGGGACAAAACTAGGTCCAGTGTGTGACTGTGACAGTGAGTGGGTCCAGAGACATGTTGGACAAAACCCACTGAGTCGATGAAAGCTCTGAAAGCCTTTTGGAGTGGGTCTGTGGACTTTTCCATGTGAATATTAAAGTCACCAAAGATTAGAATATTATCTGCTATGACTACAAGGTCCGATAGGAATTCAGGGAACTCAGTGAGGTATCTGCTAGCTGACTACCTTACTGTCCTGCTAGCTGTGTCCCTCGCTGTCCTGCTAGCTGACTACCTTACTGTCCTGCTAGCGTGTACCTCAATGTCCTCCTATCTGTGTCCCTCAATGTCCTCCTAGCTGTGTACCTCAATGTCCTCCCAGCTGTGTACATCAATGTCCTGCTAGCTGTGTAACTCGCTGTCCTCCTAGCTGTGTCCCTCGCTGTCCTGCTAGCTGTGTCCCTCAAGGTCCTGCTAGCTGTGTCCCTCGCTGTCCTGCTAGCTGACTACCTTACTATCCTGCTAGCGTGTACCTCAATGTCATCCTAGCAGTGTCCCTCGCTGTCCTGCTAGCTGACTACCTTACTGTCCTGCTAGCGTGTACCTCAAAGTCCTCCTATCTGTGTCCCTCAATGTCCTCCTAGCTGTGTACCTCAATGTCCTGCTTGCTGTGTAACTCGCTGTACTCCTAGCTGTGTACCTCGCTGTCCTCCTAGCTGTGTACCTCAATGTCCTCCCAGCTGTGTCCCTCGCTGTTCTGCTAGCTGTGTATCTCGCTGTCCTGCTAGCTGTGTACCTCGCTGTCCTGCTAGCTGTGTACCTCGCTGTCCTCCTAGCTGTGTATCTCGCTGTCCTCCTAGCTGTGTACCTCGCTGTCCTCCTAGCTGTGTACCTCGCTGTCCTCCAAGCTGTGTACCTCAATGTCCTCCCAGCTGTGTACCTCAATGTCCTGCTAGCTGTGTAACTTGCTGTCCTCCTAGCTGTGTACCTCGCTGTCCTGCTAGCTGTGTATCTCGCTGTCCTGCTAGCTGTGTACCTCGCTGTCCTGCTAGCTGTGTAACTCGCTGTCCTCCTAGCTGTGTACCTCGCTGTTCTGCTAGCTGTGTATCTCGCTGTCCTGCTAGCTGTGTACCTCGCTGTCCTGCTAGCTGTGTACCTCGCTGTCCTGCTAGCTGTGTACCTCGCTGTCCTGCTAGCTGACTACCTTACTATCCTGCTAGCGTGTACCTCAATGTCATCCTAGCTGTGTCCCTCGCTGTCCTGCTAGCTGACTACCTTACTGTCCTGCTAGCGTGTACCTCAAAGTCCTCCTATCTGTGTCCCTCAATGTCCTCCTAGCTGACTACCTTACTATCCTGCTAGCGTGTACCTCAATGTCATCCTAGCTGTGTCCCTCGCTGTCCTGCTAGCTGACTACCTTACTGTCCTGCTAGCGTGTACCTCAAAGTCCTCCTATCTGTGTCCCTCAATGTCCTCCTAGCTGTGTACCTCAATGTCCTCCCAGCTGTGTACCTCAATGTCCTGCTTGCTGTGTACCTCACTGTCCTCCTAGCTGTGTACCTCAATGTCCTCCCAGCTGTGTCCCTCGCTGTTCTGCTAGCTGTGTATCTCGCTGTCCTGCTAGCTGTGTACCTCGCTGTCCTGCTAGCTGTGTACCTCGCTGTTCTGCTAGCTGTGTATCTCGCTGTCCTCCTAGCTGTGTACCTCGCTGTCCTCCTAGCTGTGTACCTCGCTGTCCTCCAAGCTGTGTAACTCAATGTCCTCCCAGCTGAGTACCTCAATGTCCTGCTAGCTGTGTAACTTGCTGTCCTCCTAGCTGTGTACCTCGCTGTCCTGCTAGCTGTGTATTTCGCTGTCCTGCTAGCTGTGTACCTCGCTGTCCCTCTAGCTGTGTCCGTCGCTGTCCTGCTAGCTGTGTACCTCGCTGTTCTGCTAGCTGTGTATCTCGCTGTCCTGCTAGCTGTGTACCTCGCTGTCCTGCTAGCTGTGTACCTCGCTGTCCTGCTAGCTGTGTACCTCGCTGTCCTGCTAGCTGTGTACCTCGCTGTTCTGCTAGCTGTGTATCTCGCTGTCCTCCTAGCTGTGTCCCTCGCTGTCCTGCTAGCTGTGTCCATCGCTGTCCTGCTAGCTGTGTCCCTCGCTGTCCTGCTAGCTGTGTCCCTCGCTGTCCTGCTATTTGTGTAACTCGCTGTCCTCCTAGCTGTGTACCTCGCTGTTCTGCTAGCTGTGTATCTCAATGTCCTCCCAGCTGTGTACCTCAATGTCCTGCTAGCTGTGTAACTCGCTGTCCTCCTAGCTGTGTACCTCGCTGTTCTGCTAGCTGTGTACCTCGCTGTCCTCCTAGCTGTGTACCTCAATGTCCTCCCAGCTGTGTACCTCAATGTCCTGCTAGCTGTGTATCTCGCTGTCCTGCTAGCTGTGTACCTCGCTGTCCTGCTAGCTGTGTACCTCGCTGTTCTGCTAGCTGTGTATCTCGCTGTCCTCCTAGCTGTGTACCTCGCTGTCCTCCTAGCTGTGTACCTCAATGTCCTCCCAGCTGTGTACCTCAATTTCCTGCTAGCTGTGTAACTCGCTGTTCTGCTAGTTGTGTATCTCGCTGTCCTGCTAGCTGTGTACCTCGCTGTCCCTCTAGCTGTGTCCGTCGCTGTCCTGCTAGCTGTGTCCGTCGCTCTCCTGCTAGCTGTGTATCTCGCTGTCCTGCTAGCTGTATACCTCGCTGTCCTGCTAGTTGTGTCCCTCGCTGTCCTGCAAGCTGTGTCCCTTGCTGTCCTGCTAGCTGTGTCCCTCGCTGTCCTGCTAGCTGTGTCCCTCGCTGTCCTGCTAGCTTTGTCCCTCGCTGTCCTGCTAGCTGTGTCCCTCACTGTCCTGCTAGCTGTGTCCCTCGCTGTCCTGCTATTTGTGTAACTCGCTGTCCTCCTAGCTGTGTACCTCGCTGTTCTGCTAGTTGTGTATCTCGCTGTCCTGCTAGCTGTGTACCTCGCTGTCCTGCTAGCTGTGTCCGTCGCTGTCCTGCTAGCTGTGTCCCTCGCTGTCCTGCTATTTGTGTCAATCAATGTCCTCCTATCTGAGTCCCTCGCTGTCCTGCTACCTGTGTCCCTCGCTGTCCTGCTACCTGTGTCCCTCACTGTCCTGCTAGCTGTGTCCCTCACTGTCCTGCTAGCTGTGTTCCTAGATGTCCTGCTAGCTGTGTACCTCACTGTCCTCCTAGCTGTGTCCCTTACTGTCCTGCTAGCTGTGTCACTCGCTGTCCTGCTAGCTGTGTCCCTCGCTGTTCTGCTAGCTGTGTATCTCAATGTCCTCCCAGCTGTGTACCTCAATGTCCTGCTAGCTGTGTACCTCGCTGTTCTGCTAGCTGTGTATCTCACTGTCCTCCTAGCTGTGTACCTCGCTGTCCTCCTAGCTGTGTACCTCAATGTCCTCCCAGCTGTGTACCTCAATGTCCTGCCAGCTGTGTAACTCGCTGTCCTCCTTGCTGTGTACTTCGCTGTTCTGCTAGCTGTGTATCTCGCTGTCCTGCTAGCTGTGTACCGCGCTGTTCTACTAGCTGTGTATCTCAATGTCCTCCCAGCTGTGTACCTCAATGTCCTGCTAGCGGTGTATCTCGCTGTCCTGCTAGCTGTGTACCTCGCTGTCCTGCTAGCTGTGTACCTCGCTGTTCTGCTAAATGTGTATCTCGCTGTCCTCCTAGCTGTGTACCTCGCTGTCCTCCTAGCTGTGTACCTCAATGTCCTCCCATCTGTGTACCTCAATGTCCTGCTAGCTGTGTAACTCGCTGTTCTCCTAGCTGTGTACCTCTCTGTCCTGCTAGCTGTGTATCTCGCTGTCCTGCTAGCTGTGTACCTCGCTGTCCTGCTAGCTGTGTAACTCGCTGTCCTGCTAGCTGTGTACCTCGCTGTTCTACTAGCTGTGTATCTCAATGTCCTCCCAGCTGTGTACCTCAATGTCCTGCTAGCGGTGTATCTCGCTGTCCTGCTAGCTGTGTACCTCGCTGTCCTGCTAGCTGTGTACCTCACTGTTCTGCTAAATGTGTATCTCGCTGTCCTCCTAGCTGTGTACCTTGCTGTCCTCCTAGCTGTGTACCTCAATGTCCTCCCAGCTGTGTACCTCAATGTCCTGCTAGCTGTGTAACTCGCTGTTCTCCTAGCTGTGTACCTCGCTGTTCTGCTAGCTGTGTATCTCGCTGTCCTGCTAGCTGTGTACCTCGCTGTCCTGCTAGCTGTGTCCGTCGCTGTCCTGCTAGCTGTGTATCTCGCTGTCCTGCTAGCTGTATACCTCGCTATCCTGCTAGCTGTGTCCCTCGCTGTCCTGCAAGCTGTGTACCTCGCTGTCCTGCTAGCTGTGTCCCTCGCTGTCCTTCTAGCTGTGTCCCTCGCTGTCCTGCTATTTGTGTAACTCGATGTCCTCCTAGCTGTGTACCTCGCTGTTCTGCTAGCTGTGTATCTCGCTGTCCTGCTAGCTGTGTACCTCGCTGTCCTGCTAGCTGTGTCCGTCGCTGTCCTGCTAGCTGTGTCCCACGCTGTCCTGCTATTTGTTTCAATCAATGTCCTGCTAGCTGTGTATCTCGCTGTCCTGCTAGCTGTATACCTCGCTGTCCTCCTACCTGTGTCCCTCACTGTCCTGCTAGCTGTGTACCTCACTGTCCTCCTAGCTGTGTCCCTTGCTGTCCTGTTAGCTGTGTCCCTCGCTGTCCTGCTAGCTGTGTATCTCGCTGTCCTGCTAGCTGTATACCTCGCTGTCCTGCTAGCTGTGTCCCTCGCTGTCCTGCAAGCTGTGTCCCTTGCTGTCCTGCTAGCTGTGTCCCTCGCTGTCCTGCTAGCTGTGTGCCTCGCTGTCCTGCTAGCTGTGTCCCTCGCTGTCCTGCTAGCTGTGTCCCTCGCTGTCCTGCTGTTTGTTTAACTCGCTGTCCTGCTAGCTGTGTCCCTCGCTGTCCTGCTAGCTGTGTCCCTCGCTGTCCTGCTAGCTGTGTCCCTCGCTGTCCTGCTGTTTGTGTAACTCGCTGTCTTCCTAGCTGTGTACCTCGCTGTCCTGCTAGCTGTGTCCGTCGCTGTCCTGCTAGCTGTGTCCCTCGCTGTCCTGCTATTTGTGTCAATCAATGTCCTCCTAGCTGAGTCCCTCGCTGTCCTGCTACCTGTGTCCCTCGCTGTCCTGCTAGCTGTGTCCCTCACTGTCCTGCTAGCTGTGTCCCTCACTGTCCTGCTAGCTGTGTTCCTTGCTGTCCTGCTAGCTGTGTACCTCACTGTCCTCCTAGCTGTGTCCCTTACTGTCCTGCTAGCTGTGTCCCTCGCTGTCCTGCTAGCTGTGTCCCTCGCTGTCCTGCTAGCTGTGTACCTCGCTGTTCTGCTAGCTGTGTATCTCAATGTCCTCCCAGCTGTGTACCTCAATGTCCTGCTAGCTGTGTAACTCGCTGTCCTCCTAGCTGTGTACCTCGCTGTTCTGCTAGCTGTGTATCTCGCTGTCCTGCTGGCTGTGTACCTCGCTGTCCTGCTAGCTGTATACCTCGCTGTCCTGCTAGCTGTGTCCCTCGCTGTCCTGCAAGCTGTGTCCCTTGCTGTCCTGCTCGCTGTGTCCCTTGCTGTTCTGCTAGCTGTGTCCCTCGCTGTCCTGCTAGCTGTGTCCCTCGCTGTCCTGCTAGCTGTGTCCCTCGCTGTCCTGCTATTTGTGTAACTCGCTGTCCTCCTAGCTGTGTACCTCGCTGTTCTGCTAGCTGTGTATCTCGCTGTCCTGCTGGGTGTGTACCTCGCTGTCCTGCTAGCTGTGTCCGTCGCTGTCCTGCTAGCTGTGTCCCTCGCTGTCCTGCTATTTGTGTCAATCAATGTCCTCCTAGCTGAGTCCCTCGCTGTCCTGCTACCTGTGTCCCTCGCTGTCCTGCTACCTGTGTCCCTCACTGTCCTGCTAGCTGTGCACCTCACTGTCCTCCTAGCTGTGTCCCTTGCTGTCCTGTTAGCTGTGTCCCTCGCTGTCCTGCTAGCTGTGTCCCTCGCTGTCCTGCTAGCTGTGTCCCTCGCTGTCCTTCTAGCTGTGTCCCTCGCTGTCCTGCTAGATGTGTCCCTCGCTGTCCTGCTAGCTGTGTCCCTCACTGTCCTGCTAGATGTGTCCCTCGCTGTCCTACTAGCTGTGTCCCTCGCTGTCCTGCTAGCTGTGTCCCTCGCTGTCCTGCCAGCTGTGTCCCTCGCTTTCCTGCAAGCTGTGTCCCTCGCTGTCCTGCTAGCTGTGTACCTCGCTTTCCTGCTAGCTGTGTCCCTCGCTGTCCTCCTAGCTGTGTACCTCGCTGTCCTCCTAGCTGTGTACCTCATTGTCCTCCTAGCTGTGTCCCTCGCTGTCCTGCTAGCTGTATACCTCGCTGTCCTGCTAACTGTGTCCCTCGCTGTCCTCCTAGCTGTGTCCCTCGCTGTCCTGCTAGCTGTGTAACTCACTGTCCTGCTAGCTGTTTACCTTGCTGTCCTCCTAGATGTGTCCCTCGTTGTCCTGATAGCTGTGTACCTCGCTGTCCTGCTAGCTGTGTCCCTCGCTGTCCTGCTAGCTGTGTCCCTCGCTGTTCTACTGCATTCAATAATGCGTTAGTACAGCTGAGCCCGGTGGCTTTAAGACACTGCTCCAACTATACTGAACAAAAACAATAACTGCAACATGAAACACTTTCAGCAGTTTTGCTGAACTACAGTTCATAGTTCAGATAAAGAAATCAGTAAATCAAAAATACATTCATTAGGCCTTAATCTATGGATTTCACATGACTGGGCAGGGGTTTAGCCATAGGTGTGCCAGGGAGGGCATAGGCCCAACCACATGGCAGCCAGTCAGTGCCACCCACTGGGGAGCCAGGCCCAGCCAATCAGAATGAGATTTCTTCTCCACATAAGGTCTTCATTAAAGACAGAAATACACCTCAGTTTCATCATCGTTCCGGTTGGCTGGTCTCAGACGATCCCACAGGTGAAGAAGCCGACGCTGGTCTGCGGTTATGAGGCCGGATGGACGTACTGCAAATCTCACTTAAACGACATTGAATGTGGCTTAAGGTAGAGAAATGAACAGTTATAATAAAGAAAATACATCAAGACACTTCATAGTACAGGACATGTGAACCTACAACAGACACTTCAGTGGTCAAGTCAGGATGAGGCCATGAATAACTTCTTCAGACAGATACCGTTCATATGGTTCCAAGACACTGATCAGGTTATCAGGTACATGGTTAGTCTAATGGATAAACATCTGGAGACAGGTTCATGTGGTTAGTCTAAGGGATAAACATCTGGAGACAGGTACACGTGGTAAGTCTAAGGGATAAACATCTGGAGACAGGTTCATGTGGTTAGTCAAAGGGATAAACATCTGGAGACAGGTTCACGTGGTTAGTCTAAGGGATAAACACGTCATAGTGAGATACAACAGGGCCTATCAGCCTGCTATAGACAACCTAGTGGGCAGTGAGGCAGGTCAATAAAGTACACATTAGGATTAGAGCGAGTTGACAGCCTATTCCCTTTCCAGTACACTACTTCCAACCAGAGCCCTATTCCCTTTCCAGTACACTACTTCCAACCAGAGCCCTATTCCCTTTCCAGTACACTACTTCCAACCAGAGCCCTATTCCCTTTCCAGTACACTACTTCCAACCAGAGCCATATTCCCTTTCCAGTACACTACTTCCAACCAGAGCCCTATTCCCTTTCCAGTACACTACTTCCAACCAGAGCCCTATGGATTAGGATGCCATTTGGGATGCAGGCCGGGTCAGATTTCCTCTCAATTCTAAGCATACCAATCAGGGGGATGACATAATGAATGACCCTGGCTCAGTGGTTAGGGCCATCCCATAGTTGCAGTTGATTTGACTTGATGACATAATAAATGACCCTGGCTCAGTGGTTAGGGCCATCCCATAGTTGCAGTTGATTTGACTTGATGACATAATGAATGACCCTGGCTCAGTGGTTAGGGCCATCCCATAGTTGCAGTTGATTTGACTTGATGACATAATAAATGACCCTGGCTCAGTTGTTAGAGCCATTCAATAGTTGCTGTTGCATTTACTTAGTGTACAATGGTAAGTGTGGAAGTTAGGACGGGCCCTTTCCCTACCAGGGGAGTTGACTTGAGAACACTTTCTCAGTCATTTACACCAACAACCTCGTTACAGTGGGAGATTCGAGAGAGCTTGACTCGTCCCAAATGGTCCCCTACTTCCTATTTAGTGCACTACTCTTGATCAAGGCCCATAGGTCTCTGGTCAAAAGTAGTGCACTATATAGGTAGTAGGGTTCCATTGGGGACGCACCCTTGAATGAGGCAATTAGAAATGTGATACACAGAAGCTGCAGATCCACCTTGCGAGCGAAGGTCAGGTGGCTTATGGGATCGTGGGATAGTCGTAGCCCCCCCGGCGGTATCCATGACAACGGGTCATTCATCTTGCCCCAGTGCAGTGTGGGTAGGTGGGTAGTGGCGACGGTAGGGGGTGGGGGTTAGGGGTGATGGATGCCTGTGAACTCTGGGGGAGTCAGCAGACAGCAGGAGGGAGCAGTGACAATCTGGGCTTTCTGGGAACAATGTCACACACCTGAGTCAGAGAGGAAGGGGGAGAGGGTAGGGTGTATGAGAGACAGCTCTGAGTCAGAGAGGAAGAGGGAGAGGGGGGAGAGAGTAGGGTGTATTAGAGACAGCTCTGAGTTAGAAAGGGGTGAGAGGGGTTGAGGGGTGCAGGGCAGAAAGGGACAGGGAGAAATATGGTTCTCTTTATAGGGCTCTCCTTATAAGGTTCTCCTAATAGGGTTCTCCTTGTAGGGCTCTCCTAATAGGGTTCTCCTAATAGGGTTCTCCTTGTAGGGCTCTCCTTGTAGGGCTCTCCTAATAGGGTTCTCCTTATATGGTTCTCCTAATAGGTTATCCTTATAGGGTTCTCCTAATAGGGTTCTCCTTATAGGGTTCTCCTAATAGGGTTCTCCTAATAGGGTTCTCCTAGTAGGGTTCTCCTAATAGGGTTATCCTAATAGGTTCTCCTTATAGGGTTCTCCTAATAGGGTTCTCCTTATAGAGTTATCCTAATAGGGTTCTCCTTATAGGGTTCTCCTTATAGGGTTCTCCTAATAGGAATCTCCTTATAGGGTTCTCCTTCAAGGGCGACATTGGGTGTGTTTGATGTTGCAGCCAACTGTGCAACTGCCGACTGACTGATCTACAAAGAACCTTGTAAATAACTACTCAGTATTATTTGTAGATCAGTCAGTCTCAATTAACCCTTGATACATTGCAGTTTTAATCCTTTCCAACACGGCCAATGTGTACACTCAGCATTACTGCTTTCTCCACTCTCCTCTGTCTCAGAGGGAGGGAGGGATGGAGGGAGAGATAGAGGAGAGAGAGAGAATGAGGCAGAGAGGGAAGGAGAGAGGGATGGAGGGAGAAAGGAAGAGAGAGAGCGAGTCAGAGAGGGAGAGAGAGAGGGGAGGGATGGGAAGTTAAGGCAGTGGAATGTCGCTGGTTTGAATCCCCAAGCCTACTAGGTGAAAATCGATGTACCCTTGAGAAATGCACTTAAACCTAATTGCTCCTGTAAGTTGCTCTGGATAAGAGTGTCTGCTAAATTATTAAAATGTAAATAACCCAGAGTTCAGAATATAGATGGTAGCGAGGCCTTCTAGGTGGTAACAGGCCTGTGACTCGGCCACTTTGTTGTTAATCAAGCCTACCACTGTAGTGTCGTCAGCAATCTTGATGATTGAGTTTGAGACGTGCATGGCCACGCAATCGTGGGTGAACACGGAGTACATTAGAGGGCTGAGCACGCACCCCTGGGCAGCGCCCGTGCTGAGGATAAGAGTGGCGGAGATGTTGTTGCCTGCCTTCACAACCTGGGGTTGGTCCGTCAGGAAGTCGAGGACCCAGGTTCAGACCCAGGACCTCAAGCTTAGTAATGAGCTCTGAGGGCACTATGGCGTTGAATGCTGAGCTGTAGTCATTGAACATCATTTTTTACATAAGTATTCCTCTTGTCCAGGTGGGATAAGGCAGAGTGCAGTGAGATGGAGAAATCTGGAAACTGATGAAAGAAGGAGATCATGCTCTAAAAACAGCCACTGAAGTCCAAATTAGAGTATGACAGACGTAGGTTTACCATGTTGAGAAATAAGGTGATGAAAGAAAAACAGGTCAAGGCAAACTTTTTTATTAACAGAATTGGTGAAGCAAAGGGACATTCTAAACTGATCTGGGAGAATCTAAAAAAGGGACATTCTAAATTGATCTGGGAGAATCTAAAAAAGGGACATTCTAAATTGATCTGGGAGAATCTAAAAAAGGGACATTCTAAATTGATCTGGGAGAATCTAAAAAAGGGACATTCTAAATTGATCTGGGAGAATCTAAAAAAGGGACATTCTAAATTGATCTGGGAGAATCTAAAAAAGGGACATTCTAAATTGATCTGGGAGAATCTAAAAAAGGGACATTCTAAACTGATCTGGGAGAATCTAAGAAAGGGACATTCTAAACTGATCTGGGAGAATCTAAGAAAGTTAACAGGGAAAGACCATAGTAACACTACAAAAAGACTAGAAATCATGGTGAATAACAATCTAACACAGGATGCAGTCGAAATAGCAATAGTCTTCAATTCCTACTTTATTGACTCTGTCAGGGTACTGATACAGAACCACTCCACTGGTTTCCTGGGCTCAATGCTAGTGAATGACGCTCAACCTGTCTTCATCATAAGGGAGGTTTCTGAGTCAGAGGTGAATACGTTGATTAGCTCACTAAAGATCTCTAAAGCCAAAGATGTGTTTGGGCTGAACTCTACCTTTCTTAAAAACTACAAAGAGTCACTCATTGGCACCATTTCTAAGGTCACCAACACATCTATTGGTCAGGGGGTGTTGCCAAGTGTCTGGAAGTCGGCCATAATAACGGCCATTTTTTTAATCGGGTGACCCTGCCGACGAGAATCTCATCATAAAATTGCCAAGTTCAACTTTTCCCCCGATAACTTGAGATGGATGAAATCATACCTTGAAGGCAGAACTCAACGTGTCAGAGTGAGCAATGAGCTGTCGCCCACTCTCAGCTATGATGTGGGCGTGCCCCAAGGGTCAATACTGGGGCTCCTCCTGTTCAGCCTGTACATTAATGATCTGCCTTCTGTCTGTACTGGGTCTGTAGTTCAGCCTGTACATTAATGATCTGCCTTCTGTCTGTACTGGGTCTGTAGTTCAGCCTGTACATTAATGATCTGCCTTCTGTCTGTACTGGGTCTGTAGTTCAGCCTGTACATTAATGATCTGCCTTCTGTCTGTACTGGGTCTGTAGTTCAGCCTGTACATTAATGATCTGCCTTCTGTCTGTACTGGGTCTGAAGTTCAAATGTATGCAGATGAAACACTAATATACCGTTGAAGTCAGAAGTAGAAGAAGAAGAATGCGTTTTTAACCAATCAGCATTCAGCATTACACAATGGTACTAGATGTTTGTGCATAACTGTATTGAATGATATATATACAGCTGAAGTCGGAAGTTTACATACACTCAGGTTGGAGTCATTAAAACTCATTTTTCAACCGCTCCACACATTTCTTGATAACAAACTATAGTTTTGTCAAGTCGGTTAGGACATCTACTTCGTGCATGACACAAGTCATTTCCAACAATTACTGACAGACAGATTGTTTCACTTATAATTCACTGTATCACAATTCCAGTGGGTCAGAAGTTTGCATACAATAAGTTGACTGTGCTTTTAAAAAGTTGGAAAATTCCAGAAAGAGATGTCATGGCTTTAGAAGCTTCTGATAGGCTAATTGACATCACTTGAGTCAATTGGAGGTGTACCTGTGGATGTATTTCAAGGCCTACCTTCAAACTCAGTGCCTCTTTGCTTGACAACATGGGAAAATCAAAAGAAATCAGCCAAGACTTAAAAAAAAAATGGTAGACCTCCACATGTCTGGTTCATCCTTGGGAGCAATTTCCAAACACCTGAATGTACCACGTTCATCTGTACAAACAATAGTGCGCAGGTATAAACACCATGGGACCACGCAGCCGTCATACCGCTCAGGAAGGAGACGCGTTCTGTCTCCTAGAGATGAACGTACTTTGGTGCGAAAAGTGCAAATCAATCCCAGAACAACAGCAAAGGATATTGTGAAGATGCTGGAGGAAACAGGTACAAAAGTATCTATATCCACAGTAAAACGAGTCCAATATCGACATAACCTGAGAGGTCGCTCAGCAAGGCTCTCCCTCGACCTTCCATTTGGCAAATCTGACCATAATTATATCCTCCTGATTCCTGCTTACAAGCAAACATTAAAGCAGGAAGCACAGGAAGCACCAAGACTAGATAAAAAAATGGTCAGAGGATGCAGATGCTAAGCTGCAGGACTGTTTTGCTAGCACAGACTGGAATATGTTCTGGGATTCCTCCGATGGCATTGAGGAGTACAATACATCAGTCATTGGCTTCATCAATAAGTGCACTGATGACGTCGTCCCCACAGTGACTGTAAGTACATACCCCAACCAGAAACCATGGATTACAGGCAACATCCGCACTGAGCTAAAGGCTATAGCTGCAGCTTTCAAGGAGCAGGACTCTAACCCAGTAGCTTATAAGAAATCCCGCTGTGCCCTCCGACGAACCATCAAACAGGCAAAGTGTCAGTACAGGACTAAGATCAAATCGTACTACACCGGCTCTGACACTCATCGGATGCCCGCAAACCATTACAGACTATAAAGGCAAGCACAGCTGAGAGCTGCCCAGTGACACAAGCCTAGCAGATGAGCTACACTTCTTCAATGTTCGCTATGAGGCAAATAACACTGGAACATGCATGAGATCACCAGCTGTTCCGGAAGACTGTGTGATCACACTCTACGCAACCGACGTGAGTAAGACCTTTAAACCTTCTTAAGGATCATGCCCCTTTTTCTCCATTTCCGCTTGAATGAGGTGCCCAAAGTAAACTGCCTGTAGCTCAGGCCCTGAAGCTATATGTATATTATTGGTACCATTGGAAAGAAAACACTTTGAAGTTTGTAGAAATGTTAAATGAATGCAGGAGAATATAACACAATAGATATAGGTAGTATAACATCCAAATAAAAACCAACCAGAATATATTTTTTTGAGAGACCATCCTCTTAGAGATGCAAGAGAAAGCTCATATTGTAAAAAAAAAAAAAATCATATGGCTTCCACAGGGTTCTATGTTCAAAGTTTCAGGCTTTTTGTATGAGGACAGTCTTGAAAATCGCCTTTATGAAGTTGCGCACCTGCTAAAATGGGTTTCCTATTGAACATATTTATTTCCAAAAGATATATTATAGTTTGTTTACATTTTAGGAGTAAATACAAACCTATTTTGACTTGTTGAAACAAAGTTTAGGGATAGATTTTCAGATTCCTTTCTCTACAAGTTGAACAGGTGGATTGCTCAAATGGATGGAGCCAACTATACAGACTTTTTGGAACATGAAAAATTGTTTTATCTAAAAAAAACGAAACTACATGTTATCTCTGGGACCCTTTGGATGACAAATCAGAGGAAGATTTTCAAAAAAGTAAGTTAATATTTAATCGTTATATGTGAATGTATGAAACCTGTGCCATTGGAAAAATATTTTGATGCCGTCGTCAAACCATCGCATGGCATGTTTTCTCTGTAATAGCTACTGTAAATTGGACAGCACAGTTAGATTAACAAGAATTTAAGCTTTTAGCTGATATGTGGCACTTATATGTACCTAAATGTTTAACCGTTATGATAACCATTAGAATATATTTGAATTATGAGCCCTCCAGTTTCACCGGAACTTGACCCACTAGCGGGATACCGATTCTTATTCACTTGTTTTGGCTGCAATCCCGAAATCGGGATAAGTGTCATCAACAACCGCTGAATAGCATAGCGCTACATACAATAAATATTACTATAAATATTTATATTCATGAAATCACAAGTGCAATATAGGAAAACACAGCTTAGCCTTTTGTTAATCCACCTGTCGTCTCAGATTTTGAAATTATGCTTTACAGCAAAAGCAATCCAAGAGTTTGTGTAAGTTTTATCGATCGCACGATAAAACATTAAGTACATTCAGCATCAGGTAGCTCGGTCACGAAAATCAGAAAAGCAATCAAATTAATCGTTTACCTTTGATGATCTTCAGATATTTTCACTCACGAGACTCCCAGTTACACAACAAATTTTCCTTTTGTTCCATAAAGATTATTTTTATATCCAAAATACCTCTGTTTGTCTGTTGCGTTATGTTCAGAAATCCACAGGAAAGAGCGGTCACGACAACGCAGACAAAAATTCCAAATAGTTTACATAATTTCCACAGAAACATGTCAAACGTTTTTTTATAATCAATCCTCAAGTTGTTTTTAAAATATATAATCGATAATATATCAACCGCAAATGTCTTTCGCAGTAGGAGAGGGAAAAGCAATAGCTGCCCAAACTCTGTTGCGGAGCAAAACTCATGTGACCACTTGTTATCGTTCTGGCTCATTTTTCAAAATAAAAGCCTCAAACTATGAAGACTGTTGACACCTTGAGGAAGCGATAGGAAAATGAGTCTGGTTCATATCCCTTTAAATGGAGCAGAAGGGAGGCTATGGAACATGGAGTTTTCAAGCACTTCCTGCTTTGATTTTCCTCAGGGTTTCGCCTGCAATATCAGTTCTGTTATACTCAGAGACAATATTTTGACAGTTTTGGAAACTTTAGAGTGTTTTCTATCCAATACTAATAATAATATTCATATATTAGCAACTGAGTCTGGGGAGCTAGCCATTTACAATGGGCACCTTTTCAATACTGCCCCTGCAGCCATAAAAAGTTAAACAGGTCAACATTCACAAGGCCGCAGGGCCAGACGGATTACCAGGATGTGTATTGCGAGCATGCACTGAATAACTGGCAAGTGTCTTCACTGACATTTTCATCCTCTCCGAGTCTTAAATAGACCATCATAGTGCCTATGCCCAAGAATACTAAGGTAACCTGCCTAAATGACTACTGATCCGTAGCACTCAAGCCATGAAAGGATTTGAAAGGCTGGTCATGGCTCACATCATCACCATTATACCAGAAACACTGGACTCACTGCAATTTGCATACCGCCCAAACAGATCCACAGATGGCGCAATCTCTATTGCACTCCATGCTGCCGTTTCCCACCTAGTCAAAAGGGACACCTATGTGCTCGGTGTTTAACACCATAATGCCCTCAAAGCTCATCACTAAGCTAAGGACCCTGGGACTAAACACCTCCCTCTGCAACTCGATCCTGGACTTCCTGACGGGCCACCCCCAGGTGGTAAGGTTAGGTGACAACACATCCGCCACGCCGATCCTCAACACAGGGGGCCCTCACTGGGTTGCGTACTCAGTCCCCTCCTGTACTTCCTGTTCACTCATGACTGCACGACCAGGCACGACTCCAACACCTTCATTACATTTTCAGATGACACAACTGATCACCAACAACGACGAGACAGCCTATGAAGAGGAGGTCAGAGACCTGGCCGTGTGGTGCCAGGACGAGAACCTCTCCCTCAATGTGATCAAGACAAAGGAGATGATTGTGGAATACGGTAAAAAGAGGACTGAGCATGCCCCCAATCTCATCCACGGGGCTGTGGTGGAGCAGGTTGAGAGCTGCAAGTTCCTTGGTGTCCACATCAACAATAAACTATCAAGGTCCAAATAGACCAAGACAGTCGTGAAGAGGGCACAACAAAACCTATTCCCCCTCAGGAGACTGAAAAGATTTGGCATGGGTCCTCAGATCCTCAAAAGTGTTCTAGAGCTGCACTATCGAGAGCATAACCGCCTGGTATGGCAACTGCGTGAATGGCCCAGTAAGTGTGAACGGCCCAGTACATCACTGGGGCCAAGCTTCCTGCCATCCAGGACCTCTATACCAGGCGGTGGCAGAGGAAGGCCCTAAAAAGTGTCATAGAATCCAGCCACCCAAGTCATAGACTGCTCTCTCTGCTACTTCACGGCAAGCGGTACCGTAGCACCAAGTCTAGATCCAAGAGGTTTCTAAACAGCTTCTACCCCCAAGCCATAAGACTCCTGAACATCTAATCAAATGGCTACCCAGACTATTTCCATCCCCCCCCTATTCTCTGTTGTTATCATCTATGCATTGTCGGCTTGTAAGTGAGCATTTCACTGTATGGTCTACGCCTGTTGCATTCAGCGCATTTGACTAATACAATGGGATTTGATTTGATATAACATACTGCTTGACTAGTTGGGCCCAAGCTTGCTGTACAACATTAAAACCGTTCAGTCTGCCTACAAACAGGCTCTCAAAGTGCTTGATAGGAAGACCAATATCCATCATCACTGTTATATCCTCAGAAAGCATGAGCTCCTGAGTTAGAAAACGTATTGTGCAATTCACTGACGCATGTCTTCTATTCAAGATCCTAAATAGCCTGGCTCCTCCCCCTCCACTAAGTACTTTTATTAAACAGAAAACCCAGACCTACGGCAGCAGATCCACAAGGCCATGAGAAGTAAGTGCACTGCACTTTTCACCTTCAGGAAAAGCACCTTTAGTCAATCTGCTTTCTCAGTCAGAGCTTCCCATGTCTGTTACACAGACACACACATCTGACACACACAACTGCATCACCTATCACACCTTCACAAAAAACATGAATACATGGCTAAAGGCCAATCAGACTTGTGAGCGTAATCCCTAGCTGTGTCTTTCCATGCTTTCTGTTATCTGTAGCTTGTGAGGGGTGGAAACACTTGGTTTTATGGATTTGTCTTGTTGCTTTTTGTTCTACTTTGTTCTGTTTACATGCTATGTGTTGCTTGTCCTATGTTACTCTGTCTGCGTGCTATGTGTAGCTTGTTCTATGTTACTCTGTCTGCGTGCTATGTGTAGCTTGTTCTATGTTACTCTGTCTGCGTGCTATGTGTAGCTTGTTCTATGTTGCTCTGTCTGCGTGCTATGTGTAGCTTGTTCTATGTTACTCTGTCTGCGTGCTATGTGTAGCTTGTTCTATGTTACTCTGTCTGCGTGCTATGTGTAGCTTGTTCTATGTTACTCTGTCTGCGTGCTATGTGTAGCTTGTTCTATGTTGCTCTGTCTGCGTGCTATGTGTAGCTTGTTCTATGTTGCTCTGTCTGCGTGCTATGTGTAGCTTGTTCTATGTTACTCTGTCTGCGTGCTATGTGTAGCTTGTTCTATGTTGCTCTGTCTGCGTGCTATGTGTAGCTTGTTCTATGTTGCTCTGTCTGCGTGCTATGTGTAGCTTGTTCTATGTTGCTCTGTCTGCGTGCTATGTGTAGCTTGTTCTATGTTACTCTGTCTGCGTGCTATGTGTAGCTTGTTCTATGTTGCTCTGTCTGCGTGCTATGTGTAGCTTGTTCTATGTTGCTCTGTCTGCGTGCTATGTGTAGCTTGTTCTATGTTACTCTGTCTGCGTGCTATGTGTAGCTTGTTCTATGTTACTCTGTCTGCGTGCTATGTGTAGCTTGTTCTATGTTACTCTGTCTGCGTGCTATGTGTAGCTTGTTCTATGTTACTCTGTCTGCGTGCTATGTGTAGCTTGTTCTATGTTGCTCTGTCTGCGTGCTATGTGTAGCTTGTTCTATGTTACTCTGTCTGCGTGCTATGTGTAGCTTGTTCTATGTTGCTCTGTCTGCGTGCTATGTGTAGCTTGTTCTATGTTGCTCTGTCTGCGTGCTATGTGTAGCTTGTTCTATGTTGCTCTGTCTGCGTGCTATGTGTAGCTTGTTCTATGTTACTCTGTCTGCGTGCTATGTGTAGCTTGTTCTATGTTGCTCTGTCTGCGTGCTATGTGTAGCTTGTTCTATGTTGCTCTGTCTGCGTGCTATGTGTAGCTTGTTCTATGTTACTCTGTCTGCGTGCTATGTGTAGCTTGTTCTATGTTACTCTGTCTGCGTACTATGTGTAGCTTGTTCTATGTTGCTCTGTCTGCGTGCTATGTGTAGCTTGTTCTATGTTGCTCTGTCTGCGTGCTATGTGTAGCTTGTTCTATGTTACTCTGTCTGCGTGCTATGTGTAGCTTGTTCTATGTTACTCTGTCTGCGTGCTATGTGTAGCTTGTTCTATGTTACTCTGTCTGCGTGCTATGTGTAGCTTGTTCTATGTTGCTCTGTCTGCGTGCTCACTGCTCATTGACTTGTCGGAATTGTTATTGTAATTATTTTTAATAACCTGACCAGGGACCGCGTTTGAAAATTAGCCGGCTGGCTAAAACCGTCACTGTTACTGAAACATTGATTGATTGTGCACTGTCCCTGTAAAAATAAAAACTCAATAGCGATCGCATCGTCCGTGGATCTTTTGGGATGGCATGTACATTTTAGTGGGTCTAGACTCTAGACTCTAGAGTGTCAGCTAAGGCGGAGGTGATATGAGCCTTAAGAAGTTTGAACTAGCTTCTCAAGTACTTCGTGATGACAGATGTGATTGCTACTGGGCAATTGTCATTTAGTTCAGTTATCTTCACTTTGTTGGGAATAGGAACAAAGGTGGACATCTTGAAGCAAATGGGTACAACAGACTGCGACAACAGACTGAGATAGAAAGAGACTGAATATGTCCGTAAACACTCCAGCCAGCTAGTCTGCTCTGGGGCTTTGGGTGCCAGCAGCCTTGAGAGGAGGAAATGGACAAAAATCATTTGAGAATATGAACTGACATTTTCTATGAATTGCATTTTTTTTTTTTTAGAGAGGCTCTCTGTGTCTCTGTGTTAATATAGACAGGCTCTCTGTGTCTCTGTGTTAATATAGACAGGCTCTCTGAGTCTCTGTGTTAATATAGACAGGCTCTCTGTGTCTCTGTGTTAATATAGACAGGCTCTCTGTGTCTCTGTGTTAATATAGACAGGCTCTCTGTGTCTCTGTTAATATAGACAGGCTCTCTGTGTCTCTGTGTTAACATAGACAGGCTCTCTGTGTCTCTGTGTTAATATAGACAGGCTCTATGTGTCTCTGTGTTAATATAGACAGGCTCTCTGTGTCTCTGTGTTAATATAGACAGGCTCTCTGTGTCTCTGTGTTAACATAGACAGGCTCTCTGTGTCTCTGTGTTAATATAGACAGGCTCTCTGTGTCTCTGTGTTAATATAGACAGGCTCTCTGTGTCTCTGTGTTAATATAGACAGGCTCTCTGTGTCTCTGTGTTAATATAGACAGGCTCTCTGTGTCTCTGTGTTAATATAGACAGGCTCTCTGTGTCTCTGTGTTAATATAGACAGGCTCTCTGAGTCTCTGCGTTAATATAGACAGGCTCTCTGTGTCTCTGTGTTAATATAGACAGGCTCTCTGAGTCTCTGTGTTAATATAGACAGGCTCTCTGTGTCTCTGTGTTAATATAGACAGGCTCTCTGTGTCTCTGTGTTAATATAGAAAGGCTCTCTGAGTCTCTGTGTTAATATAGACAGGCTCTCTGTGTCTCTGTGTTAATATAGACAGGCTCTCTGAGTCTCTGTGTTAATATAGACAGGCTCTCTGTGTCTCTGTGTTAATATAGACAGGCTCTCTGTGTCTCTGTGTTAATATAGACAGGCTCTCTGTGTCTCTGTGTTAATATAGACAGGCTCTCTGTGTCTCTGTGTTAATATAGACAGGCTCTCTTTGTCTCTGTGTTACTATAGACAGGCTCTCTGTGTCTCTGTGTTAATATAGACAGGCTCTATGTGTCTCTGTGTTAATATAGACAGGCTCTCTGTGTCTCTGTGTTAATATAGACAGGCTCTCTGTGTCTCTGTGTTAATATAGACAGGCTCTATGTGTCTCTGTGTTAATATAGACAGGCTCTCTGTGTCTCTGTGTTAATATAGACAGGCTCTCTGTGTCTCTGTGTTAATATAGACAGGCTCTCTGTGTCTCTGTGTTAATATAGACAGGCTCTATGTGTCTCTATGTTAATATAGACAGGCTCTCTGTGTCTCTGTGTTAATATAGACAGGCTCTATGTGTCTCTGTGTTAATATAGACAGGCTCTATGTGTCTCTGTGTTAATATAGACAGGCTCTCTGTGTCTCTGTGTTAATATAGACAGGCTCTCTGTGTCTCTGTGTTAACATGTGTTGGTATGTATAGACAGGCTCTCTGAGTCTCTATGTTAATATTGACAGGCTCTCTGTGTCTCTGTGTTAACATGTGTTGGTATACATAGGCAGTCTCTCTGTGTCTCTGTGTAAATATAGACAGACTCTGTGTTAATATAGACAGGCTCTCTGTGTCTCTGTGTTAATATAGACAGGCTCTCTGAGTCTCTGTGTTAATATACACAGGCTCTCTGTGTCTGTGTTAATATAGACAGGCTCTCTGTGTCTCTGTGTTAATATAGACAGGCTCTCTGTGTCTCTGTGTTAATATAGACAGGCTCTCTGTGTCTCTGTGTTAACATAGACAGGCTCTCTGTGTCTCTGTGTTAATATAGACAGGCTCTCTGTGTCTCTGTGTTAGCATGTGTTGGTATATATAGACAGGCTCTCTGAGTCTCTGTGTTAATATAGACAGGCTCTCTGTGTCTCTGTGTTAATATAGACAGGCTCTCTGTGTCTCTGTGTTAGCATGTGTTGGTATATATAGACAGGCTCTCTGAGTCTCTGTGTTAATATTGACAGGCTCTCTGTGTCTCTGTGTTAACATGTGTTGAGCATGCTTCTCCATCTCTCCGTCTACTTTTCATACAATATCTCTCCATCCACTAGCTAGTGTGTGTTTTGTCAGACCTCTTATCAAACCACATATCTCTGAGATATACGGTTTGTCAGGACAGATATGTAAAACAATGATGTGAAGG
>NC_143039.1:78888614-78913614 GCF_057628025.1 Oncorhynchus mykiss
AATTTACCCAGGCAGGGTCAATCACAGTCTAGTTATACACTGTTGGTCTGAACAGGATTGGTGACAGAGAGTTCCTTTTGTACCTGCTTAATATAATGTAGACCTAACATCTAGGAATCCACCTTAATTACACCATATATCTAACATTTCTCAATACGTGTTTCACCTATGGATGTGGGGTTATGTGAGTGGGAAGAGGTGTGTGTGTGTGTGTGTGTGTGTGTGTGTCTAGAGAGAAATCATATAAACCAGAGTTAAGGAGAAGAGGAGTCTCTCTCTCTCTCTCTCTCTCTCTCTCTCTCTCTTCCTCTTCTCTCTCTCTCTCTCTCTCTCTCTCTCTCTCTCTCTCTCTCTCTCTCTCTCTCTCTCTCTCTCTCTCTCTCTCTCTCTCTCTCTCTCTCTCTCTAACTGCTATTAGTTGGGGGGTGGAGATAAAAGAGATGGAGGCGTGGCGTCCACAAAATTCCATCACCACGGTAACCATGTGTAAGGTCAAGAAAAACAAGCAGCTACTTTATTTAGTCCGACATGAATAACAACAACGTGTAAATTGGATAAGAGTAAATGAGTAATCATTTTGAAGAAGGGGATTGTAAAATACACATAGCAATTTATTCTGCTCCCCATCCCCCTCCCTTCATGATCCCTGGAGATGAATGGGAAACCAATCATATGGAATCCAACTGAAAATCATAGCAACATGACATGGCCCCTTTTCCACAGTGAAATAGGCTATTAAACAGCTGTGCCCGTTACTCAGAATTGTTATTGTGTTCCCTCCCAAATTCGCAGGGATTGAAATTGGAGACCCAGACTTTTTTTTTATTATTACAATATGTATCATGTTAAATTGTATCGGGAGCCACAGTCAGTAATACCCACGTACATTTGCTACTGTCACTTCGGTGCCGGAGTCCTTACAATATCTGGCCTACATTTTTACATCATTCTTTCTGTCCTCACTCCTGTCTGTGTAGTTGTTCCTGAGAGTCACCAGCATTAGGGGATCATGATAGGCTGACATTGTGCAATCATATGGGATATGTAGTCCATTTAAACTGGACATGTGGCCTATTTAAAACTGGACATGTGGCCTATTTAAACTGGACATGTGGCCTATTTAAACTGGACATGTGGCCTATTTAAACTGGACATGTGGCCTATTTAAACTGGACATGTGGCCTATTTAAACTGGACATGTGGCCTATTTAAACTGGACATGTGGCCTATTTAAACTGGACATGTGGCCTATTTAAACTGGACATGTGGCCTATTTAAACTGGACATGTGGCCTATTTAAACTGGACATGTGGCCTATTTAAACTGGACATGTAGCCTATTCACACAGAGTAGGTTTATCCTGGAGCCTGGCGCAGTGAGGATCAGGGTAGATTTATAGGACCGTTGTTCCAACCCTAATGTACACCTTTCATTTTTCCAACATCCAAAATGTAATGAATGTAACTTGAATATGGAAATATTGAAATACTTTCAGGATGAATCAAACTATTGTATTTTTGATTCATCAATATGCACTTAGTGTACATCACATTAGGAACACCTTCCTAATATTGAGTTGCACCCCCCTGTTGCACCCCACCAGGACATGGAATCTACAAGGTGTCAAACATTTTCCACAGGGATGCTGGCCCAATGTTGACTCCAATGCTTCCCACTGTTGTGTCAAGTTAGCTCAATATCATTTTGGTAGTGGACCTTTCTTGATAAACTGTTGAGCGTGAGAAAGCCAGCAGTCAGAGCACAAAGCACCGGCCAAACACGCTGCAGTCTTTCAGAGACTGAAAGACATAAAAAACGTGTCTGTTTCTATATTCAGCAACGACTCCTCGAGAAACAACGCTGAAAGACATCCAACTGCTCTATCGAACAAGGAGAACCATATCTATGGTACGATCGGTGAAAACACCTTGACGCAATTTCACAAAGCAGGACTACATGTACTGTATGTTATTAAATCTCAAACCCCTCCGTCAATACACCAGAAAGCATCATAGGGTATTGCGCCCTGACCTGCCGTACTCCTGGGCAATTATGTGTGACACACTGTCCTAGAGATGCCTCAGACATGAAGGATAACAAGCCCAGATTCCCCCAGGGTTGAAATTCTCCTTTATCAATTGACATCAACCAGGGGATCGTAGCGTTAACCAGGATTCGTCTGATCAGTCGATGTCATGGAAAAGAGTTGGAGTTCTTAATGTTTGGTACACTCAAGTGTATTTTCTGTAAAAAAAAATAATAATTCCAAAACAGTTTTACATGATTCATACCTACTTTTCTAAGTTAGAGATCGAAATGTACACAATAGTTACCTGGAGAAAAATGTGGGAGGGTTTAGTATTTGGTAAAAATTTGTCCATGGGAGGGTCATGTCATTTTTAATCGATTAAACGTCATATTGCTCAGGGTTTGAGAATTAGTTGCATATTAGTTGCTTATTATAGTATATCAAACGTGCCCGGTGATGCCCCTCATCCCTGATTCTCTGCGGGGTGCCCAATATCAAGTCTGCCTAGTGTGGTCTCAATAAAATGAATCATAGCCTATACTATAGGTTATAATCCGAGGCGAAACAAAGAGAACGCTCAGAGAAGCACAACGCAATGATACATGTCAAAGAAAATATATTTCCTTCCAGAGTTTTTTGTTGTGCTGCTTGGATGGTGTATATTAAAATGGGCTACAATGCGTTACACACGGCAATGGACAGGCGTTCCTACTCATCCGGCCTTGCTGATGTAAACCCTTTGTGCTGCCTGACCAATGACTGTACGATGACACTTCAACCAATGACTGTACGATGACACTTCAACCAATGACTGTACGATGACACTTCAACCAATGACTGTGCAACGATACACAACGATACACAATGATACACAACGATACACAACGATACACTTCAACCAATGACTGTACGATGACACTTCAACCAATGACTGTGCAACGTTACACAACGATACACAACGATACACAACGATACACTTCAACCAATGACTTTACGATGACACAGTCAGTTTGTAATAAAAAATGCAATATCTGTACGCGCTGACTAGACCTACTGATGTCCTGTTCAGTTTGAGAGGGAGAGCATGAAGATGAGAAAGAGGACCGGACATAAGCTTGCTCAGGCTATAATTGATTTGAATTAAAACAATATGTTTTCTTTGCCCATAATGAAGCTATTTATCTGAGTTAATGACCTCACAATAAGTCATATTTTGAGTAATTCACGTAACTTACATTACCATGAAGCGGAAGCCACAGAGATGGACAGTGCATTGGTGCTGATCATTTAAAACCCGTTAATTGAAATGAATTCCAGGTGACTACCTCATGAAGCTGGTTGAGAGAATTCCAAGAGTGTGAAAAGCTGTCATCAAGCCAAAGGGTGACGAATCTCAAATATAAAATATATTTTGATTTGCTTAAATTTTTTTTGGTGTGGTAACTATATGAATCCATGTGTTTTTTCATAGTTTTGATGTCTTCACTATTGTTCTACAAAGTAGAAAATAGTAAAAAAAATACTAAAAAAATAATTTATTGTATGAGTAGGTGTGTCCAAACTTTGACTGGTACTGAATATATATATATATATATAAACAGTTGAAGTTGGAAGTTTACATACACCTTATCCAAATACATGTAAAATCAGTTTTTCAGAATTCCTGACATTTAATCCCAGTATAAATTCCCTGTATTAGGTCAGTTAGGATCAACACTTTATTTTAAGAATGTGAAACATTATTTAAAGTGACTAGTTATTATTAATTATTAAATCCATTTATTAAAAGTATTAAAGTGGCTAGAGATTTGAGTCAGTGGGTCAGCAGCAGTCACTCTATGCTAGTGATGGCTTTTTAACAGTCTGATGGCCTTGAGATAAAAAACAGTTTTTCAGTCTCTCGGTCCCAGCTTTGATGCACCTGGACTGACCTTGCCTTCTGGATGATAGCGGGGTAAACAGGCAGTGGCTCGGGAGGTTGATGTCCTTGATGATCTACTGCCTTCCTGTGACATCGGGTGGCTAAATTTCTTCTCCTGAAGCCTCCTGAGGTTGAAGAAGGTGCTGTTTTGGCTTATTCACCACGCTGTCTGTCTGGGTGGACCAATTCAGTTCATCGTGATGTGTATGCCGAGGATTCTTACCACCTTCTCCACTACTGTCCCATCGATGTGGACGGGGGATGCACCCTCTGCTGTTTCCTGAAGTCCACGATCATCTCCTTTTTTTTGATGATGTCAGTGTATTGTCCTCAAAAGCGAGCAAAGGAGTTTAATTTGTTTAGTTTGTTTAATTTGGAGCAGGACGTTGATGTCCGCGACGGGGCTGGTTTTCTTTTTGTAATGAATGAATGACTGAAGACCCTGTAGCCACATACGTCTGGTGTTTGATCCGTTGAATTGCAACTCTACTTTGTCTCTATGCACTTTGCTTGTTTGATTGCCTTGCGGAGGGAAAAGCTACACTGTTTGTATTCGGTCATGTTTCCGGTCGCCTTGCCATGATTAAAACGTGATTAGGAGATGTGGTTCGCTCTTTCAGTTTTGCGTGAATGCTGCCATCAATCCACGTTTTCAGGTTAGGGTTAGGTTTTAATAGTCACAGTTGGTACGACATCACCGATGCACTTGCTAATAAACTCACCGAGTCAGCATGGCTTTCGGCCACCTGGCCAAAAAAGCCAGGGAAAATGAAGAGCGCCAAATTCAAATAAATTACTTTCATTAAATCACACATGAAAGACAGCAAATTAAAGCTACACTTGTTGTGAATCCAGCCAACATGTCAGATTTCAAAAAGGATTTTCGGTGAAAGCAAACGATGCTATTATCTGATGATAGCACCTCCGTAAACAGAGAGAGAGGCGCGGCACAAAATGCAGAAATAAAAATATAATTCATGCCTTACTGACGAGATTCTTTTTTTGCCACCCCAATATGTCTCATAAACATCACAACTGGTCCTTTTGTTCGATTAATTCGGTCGATATATATCCAAAATGTCCAGTTCCAACTCCAAAATATCTCAAAAGTTACCTGTAAAATTTGCCAAAACATTTCAAACTACTTTTGTAATATAACTTTAGGGTATTTTTAAAATTGAAGACGGGATGATCTGTGTTCAATACAGGAGGAAAACAAACTGACGCTAGCTTTCTGGTCATGCGCCTCGATCTAACAGTACACTACAAATGACCCTTGTTCTGAACAGGGCCACTTCTTCATTACACAAAGGAAAAACCTCAACCAATTTCTAAACACTGGTGACATCCAGTGGAAGCGATAGGAACTGCAAGAAGGTCCCTTAAAAAACTGGATTCCCAACGAAACCCCTTGAAAAGAAAGTGACCTCAAAAAACAAAATCTGAATGGTTAGTCCTCGGGGTTTTGGCTGCTACATAAGTTCTGTTATACTCACAGACATGATTCAAACAATTTTAGAAACTTCAGAGTGTTTTCTATCCAAATACAAATGTTCTATACAAATTTCTATCCAAATCTATCCTAAAAAAATGCATATCTTATATTCTGGGGATGAGTAGCAGGCAGTTGAACTTGGACATGCATTTCATCCGGACGTGAAAATACTGCCCCCTGTCACCAAGAAGTTAAATGAGATCTGGTGCAACCAATTACCTTCAAGTCACATAATTAGTTAAATATTGTCCACATGTGTGCAATCTGAGTGTCACATGATCTGTCACTTGATCTCAGTATATCTACACCTGTCCTGAAAAGCCCCAGAGTCTGCAACACCACTAAGCAAGGGGCAACACCAAGCAAGTGGCACCATGAAGACCAAGGAGCTCTCCAAACAAGTCAGGGACAAAGTTGTGGAGAAGTGCAGATCAGGGTTGGGTTACAAAAAAATATCCAAAACTTTTAACGTCCCATGGAGCACGATTACACCCATTATTAGAAAATGGAAAGAATATGGCACCACAACAAACCTGCCAAGAGAAGCAGCCCACCAAACCTCACGGACCAGGCAAGGAGGGCATTAATCAGAGAGGCAACAAAGAGACCAAAGATAACTCTGAAGGAGCTGCATACCTCCACAGCGGAGATTGGAGTATCTGTCTATAGGACCACTTTAAGCCGTACACTTCACAGTGCTGGGCTTTACTGAGGAGTGGCCAGAAAAAAGTTATTGCTTAAAGAGAAAAATTAGCAAACCTGTTTGGTGTTCGCCAAAAGGCTTGTAGGAGACTCCCCAAACATATGGAAGAATATACTCTGAGGGAAACCTGTTTCAGTCATCCAGAAATTTGAGACTGGAACGGAGCTTCACCTTCCAGTAGGACAATGACCCTAAGCATACTGCTAAAGCAACACTCGAGTGGTTTAAGGGGAAACATTTAAATGTCTTGAAATGGCCTAGTCAAAGCCCAGACCTCAATCCAATTGAGAATCTGTGGTATGACTTAAAATTGCTGTACACCAGCGGAACCCATCCAACTTCAAGGAGCTGGAGTAGTTTTGCCATGAAGAATGTCACAAAATCCCAGTGGCTAGATGTGCCGAGCCTTTAGAGACATAACCCAAGGAGACATGTAGCTGTAATTGCTGCTCATCAAAGTATTGATTTTGGGTGTGGGGGGGTAGTTATGCATGCTCAAGTTTTCAGTGGTTTTTTTCTTATTTCTTGTTTGTATCAAAATAAAAAATATTTTGCATCTTCAAAGAGGTAGGCATGTTGTGTAAATCAAATGATACAACCCCCCCCCCCCCCAAAAAAAAATCTATTTTAATTCCAGGTTGTAAAGGCAACAAAATAGGAAAAATGCCAAGGGGGGTGAATACTTTCACAAGCCACTGTATTACAGTGAGGTTAACCACAACAAATCCCAGTCCATGTGATCGAAGCAATCTTGAAGCGTGGAATCCGATTGGTCAGACCAGTGTTGGATTGACCTGAGCACGGGTGTTTCCTGTTTTAGTTTCTGTCAATAGGCTGGGAGCAACAAAATATAGTGATGGTCAGATTTGTCGAAGGGAGGGTGGTGGAGGGCTTTGCTTGCCTCGTGGAAATTAGAGTAGCAATGGTGCAGAATGCTTACAGCTCGTTAGGAAGCGTTGTTCTCAGATTTTCTTTGTTATAATCCCAGTGCCAAGCCTGACCAGGCTTATTTAGTGTTCTAAAAAGGAAAAGGACAACTCTCCATATGTTTAATCTCCATATGTATAATTCTTGACCCATCCCGTTAGCGGGATCATCTTCGTCAACATCCTCTGAATTGCAGAGCGCCAAATTCAAATTATATTACTAAAAATATTTACTTTTCTTGAAATCACTAGTGCACAAGTGAAATCAAATATAGCAAAACACAGCTTAACTTGTTGTTGATGCACCTGGTCAGATTTCAAAAAAGCTTTTTGCCGAATTATTTTTCTATCCAAAATACCTCCATTTGGTTGGCGCGTTATGTTCAGAAATCCACAGGCTCGAGCGGTCATGACGCGGCAGACGGAAAATCCACATAGTATCCGTAAAGTTTGTAGAAACATGTCAAACGTTTTTTATAATCAATCCTCAGGTTGTTTTTACAATATATAATCGATAATATTTCAACCAAACCATAGCTTTTTCAATAGGAGTGAGAGAGAAAATGCTCCACTCTGTTGGTGCATGCAAAACCCTGCTGGCACCCACCCATCCACTGATGTGATGTGATCTTTCTCGCTAATTTTTCAAAATAAAAGCCTTAAACTATGTCTAAAGACTGTTCCGACCATGTGGAAGCCATAGGGAAAGGAATCTGGTTGATATTCCTTTAAATGGAAGGAAGGCATGCAATGGAACAGAGAGGTTTCAGGATAAACAGCACTTCCTGGTTGGATTTTCCTCAGGTTTTCGCCTGCAATATCAGTTCTGTTATACTCACAGACAATATTCTGACAGTTTTGGAAACTTTAGAGTGTTTTGCATCCTAATCTGACAATTATATCGCATATTATAGGTTCTGTACCTGAGAGATAGGCACTTTCTTTTGGGTCCTTTTTTCATCCAATCATCAAAATACTGCCCCCTACACTCAACAAGTTAACCTCCATATGTAAAACCACCATATGTCTAAGCTCCAAGTCCATTTTTGTGGCACCTGACGACTGAACAGTAGTCAAGGTTTGACAAAACATTGTTAGTAGTGTTGTTAAGAAGGTAGAAACTAGGGCCTGTAGGACCTGTCTTGTTGATAGTGTTGTTAAGAAGGCAGTGCAGCGCTTTATTATGGGCAGACTTCTCCCCATCTTAGCTACTGTTGTATCAATATGTTTTGAACATGACAGTTTACAACCCAGGGTTACTCCAAGCAGTTTAGTCATCTCAACTTGCTCAATTTACACATTATTTATTACAAGATTTAGCTCAAGTTTAGGGTTTAGTCAATGTTTTATCCCAATTACAATGCTTTTAGTTTTAGATATATTTAGGGCTGACTTATTCCTTTCCACCGACTATGAAACTAACTGCAACTCTTTGTTAAGTGTTTCAGTCATTTCAGTCGCTGTAGGAGCTGATGTGTACATTGTTAAGTCGTCCACATACATAGACACTCAGGCTTTACTCAGAGTCACTGGCATGTCGTTAGTAAAGATTTTAAAAAGCAAAGGGGCCTAAACCGCTACCCTGGGGAATTCCCTGCTTCTATCTGGATTAGGCTTCCATTAAAGAACACCCTCTGTGTTCTGTCAGAGAAGTAATTCTTTATCCACAATATAATGTGGATGTAACAGTATAATTTTAGACCGTCCCCTCGCCCATACCCGGGCGCGAACCAGGGACCCTCAGCACACATCAACAAGTCACCCACGAAGCATCGTTACCCACAAAAGCCGCAGCAGGGGGTGTAAAAGCGTAATACATTTGTTTTTCCAGCAGCAGACTGGAGATTGATAATGTCAAACACTGCACTGACGCCTAACAAGACAGCCCTCAAAATCGTTTTATCATCAATTTCTCTCAGCCAATCATCAGTCATTTTTACAAGTGCTGTGCTTGTTGAATGCCCTTCCCTATTAGTGTGTTAATATTCAGTTGTCAGTTTGTTTGCTGTAACAGAGCATTGTATCTGGTCAAACACAATTTTTTTCCAGAAGTTTACTAAGGGTTGGTAACAGGCTGATTGGGTCGGCTACTTGAGCCAATAAAAGGGGGCTGTACTTTTCTTTGGTAGCGGAATGACTTTAGCTTCCCTCCAGGCCTGAGGGCACATGCTCTCTAGTAGACTTAGATTGAAGATGTGGCAAATGGGAGTGGCAATATCGTCTGCTATTGTCCTCAGTAATTGTCCTCAGTAATTTTCCTTCCAAGTTGTCAAGACCTGGTGCTTTTTCAATGTTGATCGTCAGCAATACTTTTTCCACCTCTTCCACAATGATTTTAGGGAATTCAAAAGTACAATCGTTGTCTTTCATAATTTGGTCAGTTGTACTTGGACGTGTAGTATCAGCGTTTGTTTGCTGGCACGTCATCCCTACGTTTGCTTTTTTTTGCCAATGAAAAAGTAATTATAGCAGTTGGCAATATCAGTGGGCTTTGTGATGAATGAGCCATCTGATTCAATGAATTATGGAGCCGAGTTGGCTTTTTTTCCCAAAATGTTGAAGTTGCCCCAAAGCTTTTTTTTTCAATCATTCTTAATATAACTAATATTTGTTTGTTAGTGTAGTTTATTTTTATTTGGTTTAGTCACATTATTTCTTAATTTGCAGTACGTTTGCCAATCAGTTGGGTTGCCAGACTTATTTGCCATTCCTTTTGCCTCATCCCTCTCAACCATAACATTTTTCCTCATCAATCCATGGGGATTTAACAGTTTTTATAGTTATTTTCTTAATGGGTGCATTGCTTATTAATAACTGGAATAAGCAATTTATAAATGTATCAAGTGCAGCGTCTGGTTGCTCCTCATTACACACCACAGACCAGCAGCGTCTGGTTGCTCCTCATTACACAGCACAGACCGGCAAATATTCTTTACATCATCAACATATGAATCACTACAAAACTTATTGTAATGACCTCTTATACACTATATTAGGTCCAGCCTTTGAAACTTGGTTTTCGTAGACCTGGCTATTATATAGTGATCACTACATCCTATTGATCTGGATACAGCTTTAAAGCTTCTCTAGGGTAGGGGGCAGCATTCTGAATTTTGGATGAAAAGCATTCCCAAATTAAACGGCCTGCTACTCGGGCAAAGAAGATTTTATATACATATAACTAGTAGATTTGGATAGAATACACTATACAGTTTCCAAAACTGTTAAAATGGTTTCTGTGAGTATAACAGAACTGATTTGGCAGGTGAAAACAGGAGAAAAATCCATTCAGGAAGTTGTTTTTTGGGGGGGTTTTGTAGTTTTCTATTCAATGCCATTACAGCATCCATAGACTTAGGACTCAAACTACAGTTCCTATGCCTTCCACTAGATGTCAACAGTCTTTAGAATTTCTTTCAGGCTTGTATTCTGATAAATTAGGGAGTAAGACCAGTCTGAATGAAGTGGACTCTGACGTGTCACAGAGCTTTTTCATGCGCGCAACCGAGAGAGTGCCTTTCTTGTTTACCTTTTATATTGACAATGTTATTGTCCGTTTGAAATATTATAGATCATTTAGGCTAAAAAACAACTTGAGGTTTGAATATAAACATTTTTTGTTTCTATGAACTTTACGGATACAATTTGGATTATTTTGTCTGCCTGTTGTGACTTCGTTTGAGCCTGTGGATTACTGAAGAAAACGCACACACAAAACTGAGGTTTTTGGATATATAAGAGAGACTTTATCGAACAAAGGGAAAATTTATTGAATAAATGAATGTCTTCTGAGTACCACCAAATAAAGATCATCAAAGGTAAGTGATTAATTTTATCTCTATTTCTGACTTGACTCTTCAACTTGGCTGGCTACTGTTTGAAATGATTTGTCTGCTGGGCTATGTTCTCAAATAATATATATATATTTTTATAAATCTGACACTGTGGTTGAATTCACAATAAGTTCATCTTTAAACATATGTAAAATATGTTTTGTTTTCTGAATTTTTATAATGAGCATTTCTGTATTTGAATTTGGCGCTCTGCAACCTCACTGGATGTTGGCCAGGTGGGAAGCTAGTCCCACATTCCCTAGAGAGGTTAAAGGAGAAGAGACAGCTAACCCACATACCCTAGAGAGGTTAAAGGAGAAGAGACAGCTAACCCACATACCCTAGAGAGGTTAAAGGAGAAGAGACAGCAACACCCACATACCCTCGAGAGGTTAAAGGAGAAGAGACAGCTAACCCACATACCCTAGAGAGGTTAAAGGAGAAGAGACAGCTAACCCACATACCCTAGAGAGGTTAAAGGAGAAGAGACAGCTAACCCACATACCCTAGAGAGGTTAAAGGTGAAGAGACAGCTAACCCACATACCCTAGAGAGGTTCAAGGAGAAGAGACAGCTAACCCACATACCCTAGAGAGGTTGAAGGAGAAGAGACAGCTAACCCACATACCCTAGTGAGGTTGAAGGAGAAGAGACAGCTAACCCACATACCCTAGAGAGGTTAAAGGAGAAGAGACAGCTAACCCACATACCCTAGAGAGATTGAAGGAGAAGAGACAGCTAACCCACATACCCTAGAGAGGTTGAAGGAGAAGAGACAGCTAACCCACATACCCTAGAGAGAGAGAGGTTAAAGGAGAAGAGACAGCTAACCCACATACCCTAGAGAGAGGTTAAAGGAGAAGAGACAGCTAACCCACATACCCTAGAGAGAGAGAGGTTAAAGGAGAAGAGACAGCTAACCCACATACCCTAGTGAGGTTCAAGCACATTTCTGCAGCATTAGTAACGATCAATACATGTTGATGATGTCATTCCTGTGCTGTTTGTAAATACCCTGGTAGGTTGATTGTTAACCTGAACCAGGTTGCAGGCACTGGTTACAGTTTGAAGTTTTTCCCTGAGTGGGCAGCTTGATGATAGCCAGTCAATATTTAAATCACCCAGAAAATATACCTCTCTGTTGATATCCATACATTATCAAGCATTTCACGGTTTCCAGATACTGACTGTTAACACTTGGTGGTCTATAGCAGCTTCCCGCCAGAATGGGCTTTAGGTGAGGCAGATTAACCTGTAGCCATGTTACTTCAACAGTTTTTAACATGAGATCCTCTCTAAGCTTTACAGGAATGTGGTTCTGAAAAAAAAAACGCAACACCTCCACCTTTGGAATTTCTGCTTTTCTGTAGATGTTATAACCATGTAATGCTACCACTGAATCCTCAAAAGTATTGTCTGAGTGAGTTTCAGAGATATCAATGTCATCCGTCACTAGCAAGTTATTGACCTCATGGACCTTGTTTCTCAGGCTACACATGTTAATATGGGCTATTTTTTAGCACTTTCCTGGTTGCTTGACTGTTTTTAATGCTTTACTGGGAAGCTTATCAGAGGCAGACTTACTCATGTTATTTACATTGGAGCTGATAGTGCAGGGTGAGCAGCACAGAGTGGTCTTCCTACTACTGCACACCACCTCAGTGCTAACAGTGTAACTCTGGTTCATAGGCTCATGATTACATATAACCTCCATATGTCAGTCCTTATTAATATGTATCAGCTCCATATTTATCAGCTCCATATGTATCAGCTCACAGTAATTTAATCTTCATCCTGAAGAAGACGCAGTGATGCCGCAACGTTGATGGTTTTTTTATCCAATAAATGACTGGGAGGTTATGCATGTGGACTGTGCGACTCTCTTAGTTTTTATAGTTTACAGTTTGTTTACTGTTCAGTCTGCACCTCGACACTAAATAATTTTCTCTGGGTGTGCGCTAGCTCGTGATTTTTTATAAGACTATGATGAGACTATGATGAGACTATGATGAGACTATGATGAAAAGGAAACACAGCTACGAACAATGTTTTGTCAACACAGAGAGATTCACTTAGGATGCTAGGCAGGCTTGTGTGTGTCGCTGTGTCCCTCCCTCCCTCCTTTCCTTCCTTCCTTCCTTCCTTCCTTCCTTCCTTCCTTCCTTCCTTCCTTCCTTCCTTCCTTCCTTCCTTCCTTCCTTCCTTCCTTCCTTCCTTCCTTCCTTCCTTCCTTCCTTCCTTCCTTCCTCCCTCCCTCCCTCCCTTCCTTCCTCCCTCCCTCCCTCCCTCCCTCCCTCCCTCCCTCCCTCCCTCCCTCCTTTCGTTCGTTCGTTCGTTCGTTCGTTCGTTCGTTCGTTCCTTCCTTCCTTCCTTCCTTCCTTCCTTCCTTCCTTCCTTCCTTCCTTCCTTCCTTCCTCCCTCCTTCCCTCCTTCATTCCTGCCTCCCTACTCTCCCCCCCTCTGTCTCCTTTTCTCTCTCCATGTGTAGAGGACAGCAGATTGAGATGTGTTCTGAGGCATTTCGTTCCGTGCGACACTTGTCGTGGGCCAGGTGGCAAGGCAGAGGGTCACAGGGGGCGTAGGGACGGGCACAGATGGCAGCACAGGTGTGGTGATACCACCACATCAAGCACAGCCGTTTCCCCCGTCTAAACACACTCTGCTGTGTGTCCATCACAAGGTAATGCCACACACACACACACACACACACACACACACATACACACACAAGAAGGCACACACACACACACACACACACACACAGGACGGCACACACACACACACACACACACACACACACACACACACACATACACAAACACTCAAACACACACCATCACACATACACAGTGCAAACAACCTCTTCAACAGATATCACAGTGAAGGACATTTGGCCATGAACAATTCTTCAGACGGTTCAGAGATATAGACCTATAGATCCTGGTCTAAATTAGTGCACTACTACCCTATAGATCCTGGTCTAAAGTAGTGCACTACTACCCTATAGACCCTGGTCTAAAGTAGTGCACTACAACCCTATAGACCCTGGTCTAAAGTAATGCACTACTACCCTATAGACCCTGTACTTTCTAAAGTAGTGCACTACTACCCTATAGACCCTGGTCTAAAGTAGTGCCCTACTACCCTATAGACCATGTACTTTCTAAAGTAGTGCACTACTACCCTATAGACCCTGTACTTTCTAAAGTAGTGCACTACTACCCTATAGACCCTGGTCTAAAGTAGTGCACTACTACCCTATAGACCCTGGTCTAAAGTAGTGCACTACTACCCTATAGACCCTGGTCTAAAGTAGTGCACTATAAATACTACCCCTACATAGTGCACTACAACCCTATGGGCCATGGTCTAAAGTATTGCACTATAAATACTACCCCTACATAGTGCACTACAACCCTATGGGCCATGGTCTAAAGTAGTGCACTACAATCTTATGGGCCATGGTCTAAAGTAGTGAACTACTACCCTATAGACCCTGGTCTAAAGTAGTGCACTACTACCCTATAGACCCTGGTCTAAAGTAGTGCACTACTACCCTATAGACCCTGGTCTAAAGTAGTTCACTACTACCCTATAGACCCTGGTCTAAAGTAGTGCACTACTACCCTATAGACCCTGGTCTAAAGTAGTGCACTACTACCCTATAGACCCTGGTCTAAAGTAGTGCACTACTACCCTATAGACCCTGGTCTAAAGTAGCGCACTACTACCCTATAGACCCTGGTCTAAAGTAGTGCACTACTACCCTATAGACCCTGTACTTTCTAAAGTAGTGCACTACCACCCTATATGACCTGGTCTAAAGTAGTGCACTACTACCCTATAGACCCTGGTCTAAAGTAGTGCACTACCACCCTATATGACCTGGTCTAAAGTAGTGCACTACTACCCTATAGACCCTGGTCTAAAGTAGTGCACTACTACCCTATAGTCCCTGGTCTAAAGTAGTGCACTACCACCCTATATGACCTGGTCTAAAGTAGTGCACTACCACCCTATAGATCCTGGTCTAAAGTAGTGCACTATAAATCCTACTCCTACATAGTGCACTACAGCCCTATGGACCATGGTCTAAAGTAGTGCACTATAAATCCTACCCCTACATAGTGCACTACAGCCCTATGGGCCATGGTCTAAAGTAGTGTACTATAAATAGTGCACTAAACAGGTATTGTGTTTCCATTTCAGACACATACAATGGGACAGTAAGACCACCAGGTTGAGTTGGGGAATTCTTTATTGCGTCAAATCTTTGTTCTATTGTTTTTCCCTCCCTCCCTCCCTCCCTCCCTCCCTCCCTCCCTCCCTCCCTCCCTCCCTCCCTCCCTCCCTCCCTCCCTCCCTCCCTCCCTCCCTCCCTCCCTCCCTCCCTCCCTCCCTCCCTCCTTCTCTCCACCCACCCTCCCTCCCTCCCTCCCCCTCTCCATTCCTTCCTCCCACCCCTATCCATCCCCCCTCTCTCCCTCCCTCCTTTCCTTTCTCTCTCTCTCTAACCCTCCCTCCCTCTCACATGGAAGTTTATTTGTGAGTTATGCTAATAGACCGCTAGGCTAAATAATTAATTTGGGTGTGCATTCAGTGGCCACAGCTCGCCCGTATCAATCATTGATGTCAGAAAATATTTTTGCCTTCATTGTACCATGCAACAATCCCCACAGCCTGTATTTCACTTCACTGCTCAAATACAACAACCTGACAGCTTGTCAGAGCCTGGGATTTCAGCCTCTGACAAGCTGTAAACATTATACCCAACATTTGTGTTAGTTCCATTCATGGGAATCACACACAGACAGAGAGACAGAGAGACAGAGAGACAGAGAGACAGAGACAGAAAGACAGAGAGACAGACTGAGAGAGAGACAGAGACAGAGAGACAGAGAGACAGACACAGAGAGAGAGAGAGAGATCCTTGTGTCTGAAGTGGTTTAACATACAGCCACAGACTGACTAGGGATGCATGCCTAAAGACACACTGTTCCCTATATAGTGCACTACTTTTCACCAGAGCCATATGGGACCCAAGTTAACAGTAGTACACTATACCGGAAATAGAGTGCCATTTGAGCCACAGGAACTTACTGCTGTCTGCCTCCCCTCAGCAGTGTATCTCCTGTCAACATAGCCTTTTCAACCTCATGGCTCCTCTCCCAGGTTCCCACACACTTTGGTAACGGAACACTATATTCTTAGAACTAAGACCGAGTTCTAGATTCTTTCACCATGTTCTACTCCACAATTTCTATCATAACAAAGCCCTGACCCACATATTACCTGTGAAATCAAGTTGGATAAAATGCAGGTATGCAAGAAAATTAAAAGTTGAGGATAATGGAACTTATTATGATCATTCTAATATAATAATGGTATTAATTTCGATGTAATTACATGTCATTAATATCAACGCATTTGTGATATAATTTGTAATAAAAATAAAAAATAAAAAAAACAGGAGTAATTAGCGCTGAAGCTTGTTAGATTGATTAGTTCTCTCATTGATCTTCATGGTACATTACAAAAGAAGAAGTTGCTATAGTTAATGATGAGCCCAGTTCATTACCATGACAACCCCCTGCACGACTCATCACACCCATTCTATACTGCGTCCCAAGTAAACACCCTATTACCCTAGATAGTGCACTTATTTTGATCAGAAGAAGTGGACGACTGTATATAGCGAATAGGGTGCCATTTGGGACTCAACCCCACAATAGGCGAAGTCCCCTGCAGAGCCCTTCTTCCTTTGACACAAGAAGCCCTCACTTTACACATGAAAATGAACCAACATACATAGAGCAGAAGCTCTCCAGGTAGATACATTTTTATTTGTTTATTTTATTTTATTTCACCTTTATTTAACCAGGTAGGCTAGTTGAGAACACCTTTATTTAACCAGGTAGGCTAGTTGAGAACACCTTTATTTAACCAGGTAGGCAAGTTGAGAACAAGTTCTCATTTACAATTGCGACCTGGCCAAGATAAAGCAAAGCAGTTCGACAGATACAACGACACAGAGTTACACATGGAGTAAAACAAACATACAGTCAATAATACAATGTAAACAAGTCTATATACGATGTGAGCAAATGAGGTGAGATAAGGGAGGTAAAAAGGCAAAAAGGCCATGGTGGCAAAGTAAATACAATATAGCAAGTAAAACACTGGAATGGTAGATTTGCAATGGGAGAATGTGCAAAGTAGAAATAAAAATAATGGGGTGCAAAGGAGCAAAATAAATAAATAAATAAAATACAGTGGGGCAAGAGGTAGTTGTTTGGGCTAAATTATAGGTGGGCTATGTACAGGTGCAGTAATCTGTGAGCTGCTCTGACAGTTGGTGCTTAAAGCTAGTGAGGGAGATAAGTGTTTCCAGTTTCAGAGATTTTTGTAGTTCGTTCCAGTCACTTTACCTAGCAGGGTCTTGTAGATGACATGGAGCCAGTGGGTTTGGCGACGAGTATGAAGCAAGGGCCAGCCAACGAGAGCGTACAGGTCGCAATGGTGGGTAGTATATGGGGCTTTGGTGACAAAATGGATTGCACTGTTATAGACTGCATCCAATTTGTTGAGTAGGGTATTGGAGGCTATTTTGTAAATGACATCGCCAAAGTCGAGGATTGTTAGGATGGTCAGTTTTACAAGGGTATGTTTGGCAGCATGAGTGAAGGATGCTTTGTTGCGAAATAGGAAGCCAATTCTAGATTTAACTTTGGATTGGAGATGTTTGATATGGGTCTGGAAGGAGCGTTTACAGTCTAACCAGACACCTAAGTATTTGTAGTTGTCCACGTATTCTAAGTCAGAGCCAACCAGAGTAGTAATGTTGGACAGGCGGGTAGGTACAGGTAGCGATCGGTTGAAGAGCATGCATTTAGTTTTACTTGTATTTAAGAGCAATTGGAGGCCACGGAAGGAAAGTTGTATGGCATTGAAGCTTGCCTGGAGGGTTGTTAACACAGTGTCCAAAGAAGGGCCAAAAGTATACAGAATGGTGTCGTCTGCGTAGAGGTGGATCAGAGACTCACCAGCAGCAAGAGCGACCTCATTGATGTATACAGAGAAGAGAGTCGGTCCAAGAATTGAACGCTGTGGCACCCCCATAGAGACTGACAGAGGTCCGGACAGCAGACCCTCCAATTTGACACACTGAACTCTATCAGAGAAGTAGTTGGTGAACCAGGCGAGGCAATCATTTGAGAAACCAAGGCTGTCGAGTCTGCCGATGAGGATGTGGTGATTGACAGAGTCGAAAGCCTTGGCCAGATCAATGAATACGGCTGCACAGTAATGTTTCTTATCGATGGCGGTTAAGATATCATTTAGGACCTTGAGCGTGGCTGAGGTGCACCCATGACCAGCTCTGAAACCAGATTGCATAGCAGAGAAGGTATGGTGAGATTCGAAATGGTCGGTAATCTGTTTGTTGACTTGGCTTTCGAAGACCTTAGAAAGGCATGGTAGGATATATATAGGTCTGTAGCAGTTTGGGTCAAGAGTGTCACCCCCTTTGAAGAGGGGGATGACCGCAGCTGCTTTCCAATCTTTGGGAATCTCAGACGACACGAAAGAGAGGTTGAACAGGCTAGTAATAGGGGTGGCAACAATTTTGGCAGATAATTTTAGAAAGAAAGGGTCCAGATTGTCTAGCCCGGCTGATTTGTAGGGGTCCAGATTTTGCAGCTCATTCAGAACATCAGCTGAGCAGATTTGGGAGAAGGAGAAATGGGGAAGGCTTGGGCGAGTTGTTGTGGGGGGTTCAGTGCTGTTGACCGGGGTAGGAGTAGCCAGGTGGAAAGCATGGCCAGCCATAGAAAAATGCTTATTGAAATTCTCAATTATGGTGGATTTATCAGTGGTGACAGTGTTTCCTATCTTCAGTGCAGTGGGCAGCTGGGAGGAAGTGTTCTTATTCTCCATGGACTTTACAGTGTCCCAGAACTTTTTTGAGTTAGTGTTGCAGGAAGCAAATTTCTGCTTGAAAAAGCTAGCCTTGGCTTTTCTAACTAACTGTGTATAATAGTTTCTAGCTTCCCTGAACAGCTGCATATCACGGGGGCTGTTCGATGCTAATGCAGAACGCCATAGGATGTTTTTGTGTTGGTTAAGGGCAGTCAGGTCTGGGGAGAACCAAGGGCTATATCTGTTCCTGGTTCTAAATTTCTTGAATGGGCCATGTTTATTTAAGATGGTTAGGAAGGCATTTAAAAAAAATATCCAGGCATCCTCTAATGACGGGATGAGATCAATATCCTTCCAGAATACCCCGGCCAGGTCGATTAGAAAGGCCTGCTCGCTGAAGTGTTTCAGGGAGCGTTTTACAATGATGAGTGGAGGTCGTTTGACCGCTGACCCATTACGGATGCAGGCAATGAGGCAGTGATCGCTGAGATCTTGGTTGAAAAGAGCAGAGGTGTATTTAGAGGGCAAGTTGGTTAGGATGATATCTATGAGGGTGCCCGTGTTTAAGGCTTTGGGGAGGTACCTGGTAGGTTCATTGATAATTTGTGTGAGGTTGAGGGCATCACGTTTAGATTGTAGGATGGCTGGGGTGTTAAGCATGTTCCAGTTTAGGTCGCCTAGCAGCACAAGCTCTGAAGATAGATGGGGGGCAATCAGTTCACATATGGTGTCCAGAGCACAGCTGGGGGCAGAGGGTGGTCTATAGCAGGCGGCAACGGTGAGAGACTTGTTTTTAGAGAGGTGGATTTTTAAAAGTAGTTTGGGTACAGACCTAGATAGTAGGACAGAACTCTGCAGGCTATCTTTGCAGTTGGCAGTTCTATCTTGTCTGAAAATGTTGTAGTTTGGAATTAAAATGTCTGAATAAAAGCAATAAGAATTGGTCGTTTAGAACGTCTGGAACAGAGAGTAAAAGGAGGTTTCTGGGGGCGATAAAATAGCATCAAGGTGTAATGTACAGACAAAGGTAAGGTAGGATGTGAATACAGTGGAGGTAAACCTATGTATTCAGTGATGAAGAGAGAGATATTGTCTCTAGAAACATCATTGAAATCAGGAGATGTCATTGCATGTGTGGGTGGTGGAACTACTAGGTTGGATAAGGTATAATGAGCAGGACTAGAGGCTCTACAGTGAAATAAGCCAATAAACACTAACCAGAACAGCAATGGACAAGGCATATTGACATTAAGGAGAGGCATGCTCAGTCGAGTGATCAAAAGGGTCCAGTGAGTGGAGAGGTTGGTTGGGGGTCACGGCGATTTAGACAGCTAAATCGGTAGCAAGCAAGCATAGGAGCAAGCTAGCATAGAATGGAGGTCTGTTATTAGCCAACTCTTGCGTTCCGTCAGTAGATTAGAGGGTTTCCGTGTGGTAGAGGGGATTAATCCAAATCACACAACAACAACAAAAAATAAAAACAATAGATATAGTTATAGAGGCCCAAGAAGAAAAATAAATAAATAAATAAAAATAAAATAAAAATTGTCCGATTGTCTATTCAGATAGCAGCCGATAAGATAGCCAACGGCTAGCAGGCCGCAGATGGGCGCCCAGGCAACGTTGCGCCGGAGGAGCCAGCCGGACAATTCCCTCGGGTAGACAACATCGGCAGTCCAACTGTGAAGGCCCGGTGGGGCTCCGCGTAGGCAGCAAAACGGGTCCGGATAGGTGACTACAGCCCAGGAGTGATTGATGGAACTCTTCAGCTGGCTAGCTCCGGAACAATTGATGTTAGCTCCGGAATCGACGAAAGCCGATAGTCACACGGATAGCAGCTAGCTAGCTGTGAGATCCAGGTATGGATGTCCAGAGCCAGCGGCCGAAATCCGGTATGTTCCGTTCCGAGCCGCGCTGCGCTGCACCGCGCCGTACAAAACTGGCGATAGATTCTCGAGCCAAAGGACAGCCGATGACCACAAACCGTGGTTAGCTGAGTACTAACGATTAGCCAGTAAATAAGCTAACTAGCTTCTGAACCAGCTTCAGAGTAGCTTCTGGACCAGCTTCTGGCTAGCTCCCGGCTAGCTTCTGGCTAATTTCTGGCTAGCCTCTCGGAGGATTACAGATCTGAGGTAAATAATACTTTTTTATATAAATATAAATTGGTGAAGCGGATTGCAGGAGAGTGTTCTGAACATGAGTTTTTGGAAAATTAAAAATGTATGTGAAAAAAAAGTTGTAAATATATCTATATATTTATATACACGACAGGACGAGGACAAAAATACATCTGAACTGCTATGCCATCTTGGGATGCCAACATACATACATAACTATAGACTAGCAGAAGCTCTCCAGGTAGACACATACATAACTATAGGCTAGCAGAAGCACTCCAGGTAGACACATACATAACTATAGGCTAGCAGGAGCTCTCCAGGTAGACACGTACATAACTATAGGCTTGCAGAAGCACTCCAGGTAGACACACGCTTTCAGAAGCACCAAGACCTTGAGGAGACATGAAATCAACTGACATTTAAATAAACTTTTGTGATTTCTCCCCTCACAAAATTGCTTATAACTTCACGTGTTAAATTCATTAAAAAAAATATGAATAAAGTCAAATGAAGTAACATAAAGAGAACTAAATACACGTTATTAAGAAATGAATGAGTTTAAGACAGTTACCACGTAACAAGCACTCAACCAAATTAGGCATTTATATAAACAAACAACAAACAAACATGACTTTTACGGTACTGTATAATTTATGTTAATTAGCTGAGCTTCAATTCCAAAACAAATGAAGGGTGCCATGACACTTTGTTCAAGTGTACAGACCTCATTATCCTACAAACTGACCTGTATCTTTACCTTATTAACAAACTGACCTGTATCTGAACCTGAACTAACTGACCTGTATCTGAACCTGAACTAACTGACCTGTATCTGAACCTGAACAAACTGACCTGTATCTGAACCTTATTAACAAACTGACCTGTATCTGAACCTTATTAACAAACTGACCTGTATCTGAACCTTATTAACAAACTGACCTGTATCTTTACCTTATTAACAAACTGACCTGTATCTGAACCTTATTAACAAACTGACCTGTATCTGAACCTTATTAACAAACTGACCTGTATCTGAACCTGAACAAACTGACCTGTATCTGAACCTGAACAAACTGACCTGTATCTGAACCTTATTAACAAACTGACCTGTATCTGAACCTTATTAACAAACTGACCTGTATCTGAACCTTATTAACAAACTGACCTGTATCTTTACCTTATTAACAAACTGACCTGTATCTGAACCTTATTAACAAACTGACCTGTATCTTTACCTTATTAACAAACTGACCTGTATCTGAACCTTATTAACAAACTGACCTGTATCTGAACCTGAACAAACTGACCTGTATCTGAACCTGAACAAACTGACCTGTATCTGAACCTTATTAACAAACTGACCTGTATCTGAACCTTATTAACAAACTGACCTGTATCTGAACCTGAACAAACTGACCTGTATCTGAACCTTATTAACAAACTGACCTGTATCTTTACCTTATTAACAAACTGACCTGTATCTGAACCTTATTAACAAACTGACCTGTATCTTTACCTTATTAACAAACTGACCTGTATCTTTACCTTATTAACAAACTGACCTGTATCTGAACCTTATTAACAAACTGACCTGTATCTGAACCTGAACAAACTGACCTGTATCTGAACCTTATTAACAAACTGACCTGTATCTGAACCTTATTAACAAACTGACCTGTATCTTTACCTTATTAACAAACTGACCTGTATCTGAACCTTATTAACAAACTGACCTGTATCTGAACCTTATTAACAAACTGACCTGTATCTGAACCTTATTAACAAACGGACCTGTATCTGAACCTTATTAACAAACTGACCTGTATCTTTACCTTATTAACAAACTGACCTGTATCTGAACCTTATTAACAAACTGACCTGTATCTTTACCTTATTAACAAACTGACCTGTATCTGAACCTTATTAACAAACTGACCTGTATCTTTACCTTATTAACAAACTGATCTGTATCTTTACCTTATTAACAAACTGACCTGTATCTGAACCTTATTAACAAACTGACCTGTATCTGAACCTTATTAACAAACTGACCTGTATCTGAACCTTATTAACAAACTGATCTGTATCTTTACCTTATTAACAAACTGACCTGTATCTGAACCTTATTAACAAACTGACCTGTATCTGAACCTTATTAACAAATTGACCTGTATCTTTACCTTATTAACAAATTGACCTGTATCTGAACCTTATTAACAAACTGACCTGTATCTGAACCTTATTAACAAACTGACCTGTATCTGAACCTTATTAACAAACTGACCTGTATCTGAACCTTATTAACAAACTGACCTGTATCTTTACCTTATTAACAAACTGACCTGTATCTTTACCTTATTAACAAACTGATCTGCATCTTTACCTTATTAACAAACTGACCTGTATCTGAACCTTATTAACAAACTGACCTGTATCTGAACCTGAAGAAACTGACCTGTATCTTTACCTTATTAACAAACTTCCCTGTATCTTTACCTTATTAACACACTGACCTGTATCTGAACCTTATTAACAAACTGACCTGTATATTTACCTTATTAACAAACTGACCTGTATCTTTACCTTATTAACAAACTGACCTGTATCTGAACCTTATTAACAAACTGACCTGTATCTGAACCTTATTAACAAACTGACCTGTATCTTTACCTTATTAACAAACTGACCTGTATCTGATCCTTATTAACACACTGACCTGTATCTTTACCTTATTAACAAACTGACCTGTATCTTTACCTTATTAACAAACTGACCTGTATCTGAACCTTATTAACAAACTGACCTGTATCTTTACCTTATTAACAAACTGACCTGTATCTTTACCTTATTAACAAACTGATCTGCATCTTTACCTTATTAACAAACTGACCTGTATCTGAACCTTATTAACAAACTGACCTGTATCTGAACCTGAAGAAACTGACCTGTATCTTTACCTTATTAACAAACTTCCCTGTATCTTTACCTTATTAACACACTGACCTGTATCTGAACCTTATTAACAAACTGACCTGTATATTTACCTTATTAACAAACTGACCTGTATCTTTACCTTATTAACAAACTGACCTGTATCTGAACCTTATTAACAAACTGACCTGTATCTTTACCTTATTAACAAACTGACCTGTATCTGAACCTGAACAAACTGACCTGTATCTTTACCTTATTAACAAACTGACCTGTATCTGAACCTTATTAACAAACTGACCTGTATCTTTACCTTATTAACAAACTGACCTGTATCTGAACCTTATTAACACACTGACCTGTATCTTTACCTTATTAACAAACTGACCTGTATCTTTACCTTATTAACAAACTGACCTGTATCTGAACCTTATTAACAAACTGACCTGTATCTTTACCTTATCAACAAACTGACCTGTATCTTTACCTTATTAACAAACTGATCTGTATCTGAACCTTATTAACAAACTGACCTGTATCTGAACCTGAACAAACTGACCTGTATCTGAACCTTATTAACAAACTGACCTGTATCTTTACCTTATTAACAAACTGACCTGTATCTTTACCTCATTAACACACTGACTTGTATCTGAACCTTATTAACAAACTGACCTGTATCTGAACCTTATTAACAAACTGACCTGTATCTGAACCTTGGCAATAGTCTATGATTGCTAGTAACAGCTATTAAGAAAATGTTCTACATAATCATATCTATGTGATTTTCCTGTCATGTTAGTTGAATGCACTTTAGTAAGGCTAAACAGATATGAGCTTCTGTTGAATGAATAAAATGAACATTTTAAATACAAAAACAAGTGAATTACCAATCTCTAGAATTGGACGAGAGTGTGTTCAACAGGCTTCCCATAACAACAAAAAGTGTTTCTACCATCCTTAACGGTTGAAGTGTGTAAGCAGAGGGGTGGCGGCGGCTATCCAATTAGCTCTATAATTAAGCAAATCACAAGGAAATGTGAATTATACAGACCAATTTGTTGTTAATTATACGCTTCCTAGAAACGTTGACATTTATTCCCCCGCACACCAAATGGCAAC